>NW_020456232.1:2030240-2109056 GCF_003342845.1 Nothoprocta perdicaria | reverse complement strand
GGAACAGGCTGCCCAGAGAGGTTGTGGAGTCTCCTTCTTTGGAGATCTTTAAAACCCGCTTGGACGCAGCCCTGTGCCACGTGCTCTAGGTGACCGTACGTGAGCAGGGGGGTTGGACTYGATGACCTCTGAGGTCCCTTCCAACCTTCGGCATTCTATGATTCTATGATTCTATAAGGACCCATAATTTGTTATCTTTGCACTCAGTCAACCTTTTTTCCTTGTTTAGACTTATGTTGCAGACATCATAAATTTTACATAACTAATGGCAACAAGACCTTTGCCTCACTTGAAATATTCTAAAGAAAAAAATGTATGTCTCAGCAAGGCAATTTTCTCTTAAGAACTTGAGAAGAGAAGGAGTTTTTCTGCTTCCTGCAACACTGACCAATTACTTTATAAATGGAACAGACTAACCAGCTTCCTGTCCAGTGGTGACTATGGGTYTTGCAACCTGTGCTGTTTTGCACCATCTCCTCTTTCTGAGTGATTAAAATCTCTTTTCCTTAGAAGAGTGTGCATACGCAAGAAAGAATTTTAGGATTTGCCTCTGTGGTGATTTTTTTACTCCTTTTTATTTTAAACTATCTGCTTGCCCATTGGGCCATTAGAGAAGCCAGCAAGTATTTGCAGCTTTGAACAAGCATCTGCCTAAAATTACCTCAGCTGATTGGCAAAAATTAACTCAGGGGAAAAATATCTAGCACAGCCTAGGTGAAGAGGAAGAGCTGAGCTTCCTCGTGGTCCACAGTGGTATCGTACTTAACAAGCACAACCCCTCATGCAAGCAGTGGGAATTCGACCTGTTGAAGCCTATTCAGTATTTAACCTCTTACACAACTGGCACTTTCACGTCTTTAAAGTCCCTGTGACGATTTTGGATATTCTGATACAGACATTTTTTCAAAAGATGACTCAGCTCTTCTGTATGAGAGTTGCTAATAACATAAAGACCACAAGTTTCTGAGTCATGCACATGCAATAAAGTTCCTTCCGGAAACACCGCCTTGATGTATACTCAGATAAAGCTAGATATAGCTGCAGACGAATGATAGCATGTGACGATATAAAAGCTTAACTGGCACGGGTTTGAGAAAGCTGAACTGTTCACTATTAGTGAAATATCCTAAAAGAGTGATAAKGCCACATATTTCAGAAAAATTGCTGTATGCTTCCCTCAGACCTCTACTTTCCTGTWAACCTCTGTTTCTTAAGCCAGGTGCCTATTTAAACTTGATTGATAAACAGTGTAATTTTCTTTTTAATATGCACCCTCTCACTATAACCTCAGTGCTTGTTCCTGAAGATTCATAATTCCTGAAAACTCCTGAAGCAACATTAACGCTTTTCTTATTTTTAAAAATTAGGTTTTGGAAATAGTGATACAATTTGGTGGCAGAAGAAAGAACTATGACTAACCCTCTGAACAGCCTGTGTTCTTTGGATGGACGGGAGCAGAAAAGCACAGAAATTTCTCTGAAGTTGCTGATGGAAAATCTACTGTGCTCCATGCTTCTGAAAATCAAACAACCTAACTTTCAGCACTGAAAATGAAACATTTCCCAAAAGTCTTTTTACAGACTTGCAAAGAACTAAGAAGAAAGCCTGAAAAATCACAGCTATGTTCTTAAGTGGAGTCCAGTTAAATTTAATCAATTTGATTAGTTCATATCTTAGCCTTACCATCATTTTACCCCCAGTTTTTATGTCCTGCAGATTGTGGATGCTGACAGGTCGGCTCAATTCCCCCTTTTTTTTTCATTACCAAGGCTTCATTATGCATGTAAAGCATGTTTCCATTTGCCTGAGGTACTCCAGGGGCAGGGAAGCATTTTTCAAAGATAACTCATTTAATATTAAATGTCAAAATATTACTCACTTCTTTAGCAAGATCATGCAGCTGCAACCTGGAGAATTAATTTGGGATGGTGTCTCTGTGGAGTTCAGGGCGTTGGTCTAAGCATACCTTTTGCTAAACAAAAAACCATTGAGTTACTCAAAATTGAAAATGCTGCATGGAACTAGCTAAAGAGCAATAATGATCAACTCAGCACATGAAGGAAGTATTGTTTTCTTTTAAATCCAGAAAGACTGTGATTAATTATGGATAAAATAACCAAAACAAATTCTTATTGCATAAGGTGAGGAAATAAATCTATTAACATGATAACAAAAAAGTCATCATGACTCCAGACTTTGTTTTGAAGATTATCACCATGGAGTTTTACTCTTTACAATCATGAAACCAGTGAAAACTGAATACAGACAGAAAATTGAGGTAGGACAAGAAAAGTAGACTAACTCTGTTCTTACAACACTTGCTTCCCTGTGTTTCATTGGAGAAAATTCCTGATTTACGTTCACGTAAATGATGTTAGAGCCAGCCCATGACCAAGGATCTGTGTCAACAGTGGGAGCTGATTCTATGCCTCTCATCTCTGAGCGTTAGTAACAAAGCATTCCTCCGCATGGGAAGAGTGTGCTCTGGCTTCCAAGAAGAGGTGTTTCCCACTGTCTGCACAGGTAATTGTTTCCTGAGCTCAGCCATTACCCAGTAGTGAGATTTGCATTTGTAAAAAGCAGTACAAGATGATGACTGATCAGTCCTCATGTTGATTTCATTATTTATATTACTACTTGGGCAATTAGCTTCGTCAATTTTGAGTGTGTTTCATTACATATTTATCCAATTCCTTTCTTCTTTACAGTGTCAGTCTGTGAAACAGGTTTGTTTGCTTGTGTATTGTTTGGAATCATGGCCTTTTAGAGATCTTCCACAAAAAAGCTGATTTAGAAAGAAGACAGAGTGTGAATTAAAAATAGAATAGCCATCATTGAGCAAAACCATATGGAGATATTTTCACAGTAACAATGTCCACAGGCATCAATCAGGAACAGTAATTCTACTTATAACGGACAATCTTGAAAACTATCATGAGCCTTTAAATCCAAACTGTGTTAACTTTTTGAACTTCTTTAGTTTTGAACTTCTTTCAAAAATAGCATTTGATAATGCCCACTCTTCTGCTTATCAAAGACAAAGCCTTCTCTAAAACAGAGAGCAAACTCCTGAGCCCAAACACCCATTCTTGATATCCAGACCCTGTCTTTGCTATGTTATTTTAGGCTCCCATTTATTATTTCCTTTAACACTTTGACTGTAGAGGACTCAGCAAGTAGCACCTCAAGGATGCTCTACAACTCCCCTCTAGCACTGGCTAAAAGCCAAACTTTTAGGTGGGGCCTTATAACCTGAGGATAAACTAAGGTAAATCTGAACCCTAGGATGAACTAAGGTAAATCTGTAGAATCTGTAGCACTAGCAGAAAGAAAAATTGGGAATGAGATACTTGCTTCCAATTCAGAARATAACGAGCAATAATAAATGGCATAGGGTTGTATGCAGATCCAAGATCTGAAGGACTSCCCAGCATTAGTTGCTCTACCAGGCACAGTTCTGTCTGTCAAGGTACTTAGCATAGTGATGGATACAAAATAAATACATCACTTTTCCTATTATCAGTTATATCATTTTGCAGTGCACTTTGTGTACATCATCCATGCTGGCAGAGCCACCAGGATACTACAAATGATCTTCCTGCTTCTGACAAGTCTTTGCTATGTCTTTCACAGTCACTCATCTCTCACAAATATTGATATCAGATGCCGCAAACTGTAAAGGTTTTTAGCAACAATATCCGAGTTCTAGAAAAACCCTTTATCCTAGTATGCAATAGCAAAGAAATATGATGAGGCCTCTAGTTCCTCTGTAGAGCCTGGGAAYTGAAAGAGGGAGGAGCACAGAAGAACTGCTGGTTTGGTACTCCTCTRTACTGGTCGCACACACTTTTCCAGGTCACACAAGCAGCTGGGAAAATTCAGTGTTATTTTATCTTTGCTAGTTTCAACAGTGCTAGGTGGTGGCTGCTCAAGCTGGCACTGCTCTTCTAGCTGACAAGGAATATCACCACACCCTGCAAAATGCATTGCACAGTGCAATGATTGTGCATGTTAAAGAATCATTGCTGCAGGGGAAAGAAAAAAAAAAAAGAGCTTTCATTATAGGTGAGCAAATAAATTCATTTTCTTCATGCATCTTTCTTATTAGGATTTAGAAATACATGTCTGTCTAACAAGCAGCTCTTTAGGAAGTTTTTAAGCTACAACAGTTTTTAACCTACAACAACCCCTAGCTAGTAATGGCAAAATTTCCCTGGGATTGTGTCTGTCTGGAGTCTGAATGATTTAGGAGCAGCTCAGCTGCCCAACTGCCTGTGACCCAATCTGCTTGGCCAGGATCCTGCCTCTGACAGTGGTCAGCAGCAGATCTTCCTGGGGAAGTGGGAAGGTCTCAGGTGCCGGAACATGAAGTAATTTAATTCTCCCAGAAGTCTCACTCTGGTCTTGATAATCAGATATTGTCTTCAACCTAGAAAAATTATATTCAGTATTTCATCCCAAGTGATGCTATCATCAATTCTAATTCTGGGCCAGTTTTCTATTGGTATAAATACACGATTCACACTTAAAGCTGGAAACTCGAAGTATAGAATACTAAAATCAAATGTATATTGGTAGGATTTCTGTTCAAACCGTTTGGTTTAACATTTGCAATTGATAAATATTTTTCTTGGTGAACCCTGGCCATCAAATATTGTTAGAAATATAAGAGAAATGGATTGTGGATACTGCTCAGTTGAAATCCAGAACCAGCTTCGCACATGCAAACTCGTTCTTACAGTTTTCTTGGTTTGTTTGTTTGTTTTTAGTGATTGGTTARGAACATTATGTTTTCATATCATTCATTTGGTTTTGTGAGTGACGTATTTCACTGTTTGACATGACACTTCATGGCAAATCAGAGAACTATATTTTGATAAGAAGGTTCTATTGAGAATTTAGACTTTGTAAACTAGGATTTTATTCCAGACACCCTTTTATTAAATCAAGAATGTGCATGAATCTTCAATTTTCACCCRTTTATTGCTGCACACACCACCTAAATATTTTTGCTTGATTAATGAATAAGTGGTTTGGCCTTAAGTGCTGTAATACTCATTATATTTTTGATATGTCTTCTTTTTATGTCAAGTGTTATACTAGCCTCTTCTAATATAATGTTATTTAGAGCCATGAAGATTAATAATGTAAGGTGATAAAACAATTAGTAGCATAAAAGCACTGAATTTGCAATTTGCATAGCATAATAAAACTTCAGCATTCAAAGCATTCAAAGTAGAAAASTATTGTGCAAAACCTAAGCTCTCTTTGAAATTCCATTATAGAAATCACAGTAGTTTATTGCCCTTTTTTTTTGTGACAGATTTAAGAAAATCCTGAGACTTCCAATTCTCTTAATTAAAACTGCTCTCATGACTCATGTGTGTCACTTTAAAATAGAGAAATATATCAGGCTTGGTTGTGGGTGTGCACTGATACCATGATTTACTCTCAATTGCTGGCTAGACTTATCAGTAAAAACAATTTAAAACACATGGGATTTTTCTTAACCACAGTCTAACAGGCAAAAGCTAAATGGATTTAACCCCTACAGTTTGAGAGTTGCGTGGGATTTAGCCACAGAGCTCTCATTAAAGTCAACAGAAGTTCAAACCAATGGGTGTGGTATGGCAACCTTCCACGCAATGCTCATAAAGCCAAAGGCTTCACAGGTCTCTGGGGGTAGGACAGTGGATCCTTGTCTGCCTTGTTTACCTTGTCATACCTTGTCCAGTGAGGGCCTGTGTAATCATGATGACTTTATTGGAGACTCTGACCTGATACCTGGGCTAGGCAAGACCTAGTGGGTAGATGTGTGTGTGGGCCAGGATCTACAGAGTGATTTTCACCTAGAATTACAGACCAAGTGGAACTCCACT
Organism: Nothoprocta perdicaria; assembly: GCF_003342845.1. Taxonomy (NCBI): domain Eukaryota; kingdom Metazoa; phylum Chordata; class Aves; order Tinamiformes; family Tinamidae; genus Nothoprocta; species Nothoprocta perdicaria. Next base: position 2,103,177 of record NW_020456232.1, on the reverse strand, counting down.
TGGGGTAACCTACCTGTTACAGCTCTTCTCAAAAAAGAGGCCATCACAACACACTGCACCAGCTAAAACTTGTGAGTGGGTTTAAAGGATAGTCTCACGCGGAGCTCCCTGTTGTAATTAATGTGCTGGTCACAGTGACATGATATGACTGTAAACCAGGCAATCAATGGGACCCCTTGGCTGCAGGAGCAATCCAGGATTCAGATGAGCCTCTTAACTGTGAAGCTCATCAACACACCGCAAGCGAAACACATCARCTGCAGAGAACCACTTGTTGTCAGGTTGGCAGTAACACAGTATTATTATGTTTATGTGTCATATAAGATCTGCTGCTCCTTTACATTAGAATGTGGCTCATGGTGTTGATGTTCCTTTTAAAAGTCAGGGAAAAATCCATGGCTATGGAAGTATACAGGAATGAAGCCATGAAAGATTTCATCCTACATGTGCTTCTGAAGATGTACATCTTCCTATAACAGAYTTTCCTAGAGGGCAAAGACATCCTGACCTTCTTAAAAGGCTTGCAGCAATGTTTCAACTTTTTCCAAGCTCTGTTGCCTTTTGCATATTTTTCACTTGTAGCGACAGCTTGGGCAAGATCTCCAGGAACTGATAAGYGGAGATGGGCTCTGGCTCCCGCCTTTCAGCATCTCCAAGCAACTCCCAGACAGTGATCTGAGCCCAGTTCTGGCTTCAAATCAGCTCTGTGGCCTGCAGGGAAGCCACTTACTCTCCCTGCCTCAGTTTCCCTCTCCCAAAGCCCCGAGGATAAAGCTTCCGTTCCTCTGTGTGGTGTCYGGTCTGCAGGGAATGTCGGCTCCAAAGGGGGTCTCCGTGACAAGGCGGTGTTTGTTCCCGGGTGGCAGCACAGGGCTGGGGTCCCGCTGACGGCTCTGGGCATCCTGGGCTCCGGGCCAAGAGTCGGGCAATCCCGGCTGCTGGTTCAAACAAAGGTCCCCTCTCCTTGCGGGCCGTCACAGCCATTTATTTCGCCCCRTGGTAAAGTTAATGCTACGCCCGTGATGTCACGGCTGTTGCCACGACAACAGGTTTATGACTTCAATGTAAAGGCAAATGGAAGGAGCAGCTCAGGGCCGTGCAGGAAAAGCTCCTATTCAAATCAGAACCATGTGACGGAGCAGCAGAGAGCAGCGATGGCCAGGAAGGTACCCGCTCTTGTGCTGCTCTATGTGCTTGTGGTTTCTCCTCGAGGCTTCAACAATGCGCGCTTCTTCCATCACGCTTTTTAATAGCTGCTCTTGCCCTGCCATTTCTCTGGTTAAAGCTGTTTTCTTTCTTCTTTTAAATACAAAATAAATTTGATACCATTTGTTTAACCAGTTAATGAATGCCTTTGCCTTTTTTCAATTAGGTTTAATTTAATAGGAGTAAATTTGGACTTCAGTGTATTCTTCCTTCTGATGCCAACTATGAATGATACTATTTCTGAACAAACAGAGGAGCTGTTAAAACTGCGGCTTTCCATGGTTAGCAGAAAAGTCTTCCAAAAAAGAAAATAAAAAGATCCCACATCAAAGTTTTTGAAACATGGATTAAAAAAGAATAATAAAAAAAAAAAGAAAAAGATGCAAGAAGACAAAGCTAAGACAAAGCTATTATGGAATAGAAATAATGGGAAGACTTCAAAGCTTTTCTTTCTGAGTTTTTTTGTTTGTTTGTTTTTCCCTTGAGCAGGAACCTTCTCAAACACAAATGTATTTCCAGGCAGTAAGGTGTCACCAAGGTATAGACTGCAGAATGTCACAAGCAGGGCTTAGTGTTTTTCCAGCGTTGAGGTGTTTCCCAGGACCTTCAAAGGAGCCATCCCTTCTGAAGTGCCAACAAGCAGTGCCCAAGAGTATTTGGAGGTGAAGAGGATGCATAAAGAAGAGCTGTGAAGTTCATTGTCCATCCTTGTTATCAACGTGTCTGAACACGTACATTAGCCCATTCAAAGACCCAGAGAATCACAGGAGAAATTAGGACGGATGGCAATGCTCATTAAACATGCTGCAGTTTGATCTGCTGCAGGTAATTCATGGTAGATGTCAATAATAAAACAACTAAAGTTTCAGTTGAAAAGTGTTTGAGTATTCACTGCGCAACCAAAACTGACTCAGTTTAGTATGTTTTCTCTTCATCACATTGCTGGGTTCACAAATAGTTGACTGAATTAGTTAATTAAGGTAAATAGTTAATTAAGGCTGGAATTTTCAAAGAAGCCACAGGAATTAGCTAACCAAATTCAGTGAGACTTGGGTGCTTCACTCCCTTAAACTCCTTTGAAAAGCCCAGCTCTAAGTGCTCATCTCTTTAGTTGCAATTATTTATACCCACAGAACTATGGGTGCAGCTGTTTATAAACGCAGGCGCATGACTGCAAAAGCAGACATGGCATGAGAACAGAGATTTGTCCATGCAGAGCATGGTACATAAATGTATATAAGCAGTGGTCATACATTTAAACGATCCTTAAAGGCAAAATACCAGTACAGTTAGTAATATCTCTGAAGCAGCTCCTTAAGCTTACCTAATTAAAATCAATTAGATACTTGTACTCAAATATACATTGTACAAACTTATATATATACACACAGGCATGCATACATAGAATATATATTTATACAAAGAGTATATATTAGTATATATATAAAGATTACATATTAATAAAGTATATAAAGATCCAGGCTGTGAACACGGATGCAGAGTTGTTCATTTTCATATGTGTTTTTCTTTGCAAAACAGTGAACTGTAATAGTATTTGCTATTGACAAGGCACAGTAATGCCCAGGACCTTATCTAAGCACAAGAAGAAATGGCTTTTTTAGCAGTGGCAATACGAAGGCAGCTTTTATTTAAGTAGTATAAGGAAGCATTGTGGCAAAAATCTAATTTAAAGTAGTAGCCACTTGATGGTTTATAAAAAGAAAGTAACACATTACTAATACGCTAAGAAGAAAACCTTGATCATTTTGTACTTGGCTGCAAGRCAAAAGTATGAAAGTTACAGGTCTGTTTGATAAAGGCTCCTGRTTCAATAACAGAAGTATGGAACGTACATCAAGTTCATCCTTGGCGCTGGCTTGCACTAAATCCGATGGAGTTAGCCGGGGCACTCTGACATGAACAGTTAAGTCTTGTCCCTGTTGAGCTAAATGACAGAAGTGCTATGACTGCCTGCCCTGAATCCAGCCCAGACCTCTCATTAGTGTAATTGCAGCCTCCCTCGAAGTCCTTTTTCTTCATAATTACTGCAAAAGGTAAAGTCCAGTTTGCCTAAATGAGGCTAATGAGTGTTGGCTTCTGGTCCAGCAAAACACTCGCATACAGGAAAAACCTTAGGCCCTGCAAACAGTGCTTGGGACAACCCACTTGCTAAAAGAAACACACGGGCTGAGGCCCATTGTCATGAAGTGAATCACAAAGAGGAGGAGATGTCCCAAGGCCAGAGGAGTGGGAACAAGAGCATCCAGCCAAAGCCTGTTCATTAGTGGGCAACATTTTTTTTCTATTGAAAACAGCCAACACTTTAATTCTGTGTGTTCACAGCAAGAGTGCTGGCCCATAAACAAATCCAAAATATACAGAAGATAAGTTTCTTCTAGTAAGGAGGGTCAGTGGCTTTCCATAAGAGTGAGTCACTGACTTCTCCAAACCCTTAAGGTGTAGTAGAGTAAATGAAAATGAGGTTAGCTGAGGAATGCAAACAGATATATGGCACATATAGAACTTTAGTTTCATTCCAACATCCATATGTGGCCATAAAATATAGCTTCTTGAATGTAAAATGTATAGATTTCCCTCTGCAACAAAAGCATAAAATATCTCACTCCCAAACAAGTATTTGAGCATACGAACATGATCTTTCACTTCATCTAGGACTACCCACCCACTAAACCAAGCTGTATTCTTTCTGGGTGGCTCAGAGAATAGCATATTACAGTGGAAACACCCATTTATTTCATTTACTGCCATTTATAATATTTTCCACTATTTGTAGATAATGAATTCATCCACTTTTTGCCAAGATTATGCAGCCTGTTTTATGGCCAAAATTATCCAGAATCCTTCTAAAAATGTGTTACCCTTCATTTTCCATGATTGCTTAGTGGTTCTCTTGGAGCAGGACCAAAATCAACCCTATTAACAATGCAYAGCAATAACTGAACTGTCATGCTYGTGCTCTGCTAGCTGCAGGAAGAGTGCCATYGGGCTAGTCCCTGAGGTATGCACAACTCAAGAGCATAACTGCTCAGGTTCATTAAAGCCATTAGAGAAATGAGGAATTACTAGTGGAGTTCTTTCCTCTCCATGTTCTGCAATGGTCTTCTCATAGAGGTAGATACGTTTGAGATTATCTGAGATTTTCTTGGCACCACTGTCTCTCCAGTGCTCAAGTACAAGCTGTATATGTAGAATATAACACAAAGGAGACCTACAATATGTAAAATTCCTGGACAGACCTGGTTGCTGACACTGTAAAGACCAATAAACATCTTGAACGTTATACACCATGAGTAGCCCTACGAGATGCAACAGGAGGCTCTGCGTAATATTGGCACTTTGCAACAGAGCCCGTGTGCAGGGCACTGCGTAGCTGCACCAAGCCACAAGCAAGGCAAGCAGAGAAGTGCAGAAAAGAGGGACAAGGCTCTCCTTATTCCTGGGATGATGTCTGTTGGATGAGTGCTGATTTCTTCGCAGACAGCTCCCCTCTCCCCTCACTGGCTTGGCCGTGCTGGCAGGCTGCGGAGGGTGGAGCTGCTCCCCATTCCCTCCCTGCTCCGCACAGGAGAAAGGGGAGAGGGAGGCCGGTCACATCTGCTCTTCCCTCGCGCAGGGTCTGGCAGGATGCAAATCCCATGCAGGGGAGAGAGAGGGCTCCTTGCCATCACCAGGCTCACAGCTGAGCCCAGCATGTAAAGTGAAGCACATGCAAATCTCTGCAGGAATTCCTTAGTGCTCAGCCTGAGGCAAGTTTGATCCCGGAGTCAAGGAAATTAAGCTCAGGACCCTAAACGAAAGGAGAAATCCCTGCCCAGAGGTTCCCGTGGCCRGTGTTAGCAGCAGTAAGAGAAGTGCACAGCTACCACCCTAAACAAAGGCTAAACAAAACAAAGCAACTTTCATTTTTTACAATTTTATGCAGAAAGAAAACGAGTGCAATAAATACACTAACAGCCAAGTCTTTGTTTCTTTACAATATCACTATTTTCTTTGGCACCACTGGAAATCTCTTAGCGGGAGCTAAGAGGAAGGAGAAACCCTGGCTCAGCAACACAGGCCCTGCAGCAGCCAAAATCTGCTCTGCACCCAAATCACCTCTGATCTGCAAGGCAGCAGCTGAGCAGCTGGTACTGAACAAGTTAATCAGCTACCATGTGTGACCCGGGACCCGGGGGAGGCAGGGAAGCCACACAGCAGGTTGAGTTATGGCCACTGGAGCAAGAACAGGTTGTCACGGAATGGCTAAAGATTTCTTAGCACTGACAACTGACAGCACTGCAATAAATATTAATACTCCAAACTCCTACTTGGATTCCCATAAATACTCCAGGCTTTGCCAAGATTTGCCTTTCCCTTTGGCTGTTCCATTATTCAGTTTTACCTTACTTAGCTGGTCAGGACCTTTGTAATTTCTTCTTCCCTTTACATGCAACAAACCTGACACCAGTTCAGCTCTTCCTATCCTGAAGGCTTCCCTGTTACCATTCACTCTTCCCTGGCCTAGGCTGCCAAAACAGGCAGATTTTTTTTGCCTGCCCTCCCAGCATTATCTCAAGGCCCCAGTACTCATCCAGTTGATCTCAGTGGAGCAGGTTCTCAGTTGATTTTCCAGACGGGCTTGTTTAGTTTAATCTCTCCTTTTCCCTCTCTCTCTTTCTCTCTCTCTCTCTCTTTTCTTTTCTTTCTTTTTTTTTTTCAGGGTCTTTGATTCCCTTTCTGGTTCTTTTCAGGGTCTCCAAGTTTCAGGCACTTCTCTAAACACTCTCTAATGTTTTGACTTTTGATAGTTAAACTTAAACAAAACTTAAAAGCTTTTCCAACTATTTTTACTCATTCTTGGAGTAATTTATCAACCCCCTGGATTCCCCCTCCATAACTGGATCACTTGTTTCATGTGTAGCTAATGTGTAAGCTCAGTTATCCCATGGGCAAAGACAAGAGTCCAGCCCATCCTTCTGCATAAAGCAGCCTGAAGCCACTGAACCGTTCTCACTCAAAAYATAGTCACTTATAAGGCCTCTCCTCCCACCACAAAGGTCATAACCATTGCAGCTCCAGGTCGTGGAGGTAGCTAAGGTGTGACTCAAGAGCAGACTTCAGGATGCTCTAGCGTATTCTGACTGTATTGGTCATCATCCTATCTACCCTGGTGTTGAAGGCCCAAGGTCAGCACACTACTCTAACCGTGTCCAAGGTGTATTTCCCTTCAATGCCCTCCTCCAGACTGCACAGGCTCTGTGCATGCTGCTCTTCTTGTACCTCTATTCTCCCCCCAAAAACTCCAACGGGCACTTCATGAATTTCCTGGAAGCAAAGAGCAGTATATTAAATAGGAGATGTGTGGCCTCTCAAATCCTCTAAATGCTGCCAACCGGCCACTGAAAAGGTGTCCTTACTTGAATTCATTTTTTATTTTTTAATAGACAACTACTCTGCACTTTTGTACAAAGCCTTAGGAATTTTCTTCTTGGACCAGCAGATAACCACAGCACATCTCTCCCAAGTTTCCAACCCCACAACCATTTTTCTTAATTTCAGAACTTTAAAGGAAGAATGCTGCTTTGGCTTCACAATTTTACAAAACTTGCTAGAACCAAGGAAGAATGTTACAATACCAAGCCACATGAAATGGAAACATTCAAGCAGACCTCTGGGCTGGATCCCCTGCTTCCACCAAGCTGCACTCAGCCCATGACTGGAGAGTGTCTGGCATGGTTAAAAGGCATTTTTTTTGTGATCTTGAATCCTGATGGCCAGCAGGAGTGGTTTGGTTTGACCTCCCAGAAAAAAAAAATGCCTAAAAACTCCTCTGAGTTGTGTCCTTGGCTSAGGAATTCCAGGGGGACCTTCTGGAAACCAGTGACAATTGCAGCCTGACACACAGGGCTGCACTTGGGCACCTGGGTGCTGTCCCTGACACAAGCACCTCTTTCCTAACACCTTTGGCAGAGGCTCCTGAGGCTGCCAGCAGAGCAGAGTAGGGAGACCAGAACCATTCCAAGGAATTGCTTCCCCTAAGAGGAAATGAGAAGAGAGACTGAAGCCACTGGCAAGCCATACGTTAGACGTTTTGGTTAAAAGCAGCTAGACGGCGCTTTGGAATGACTACGTTTTGCAGACTGTGGTGTTCTCGGTGCGCACTGTGCCCCCCCACAGGCAGAGCTTCTCTTAAGTGGGTCACTATTCCCTGCTCCAGCTAAAGACAGTACTTTCAGTTTAGTCTTCCAGAATCGTACTTGRCTCTTACTCATCACAATGAGGCTCAAAATATAGTAAAGATATTGTATTTAAATGATGTTCTGCTCCTGTAGGCTCAATTACTGCACTTCTGAAGGGCACAACCCACTTATTAGAACAGTACAGGAATATGCATGGAGCATATATAAGATGAACACATATAGGAATATGCATTCCAAGGCAAGGCAAACAGCAATCAAAAACAGAGATTCAAGAGAGATGAACTTCCACATAACTGGCCTGTACTGGGTTCTGCATGGTCACCTCAGGTAGTTAAATGCAGATATTTTGTTAAATGCAGTGTTTGAGCTTCGCCCACCCAAAGTTGAACATGAGCCCAGTCATTCACGGGCTGGGCTGCTGCCCCCTCCCCAGAGCAGGACTAACTCTTCCCCAGCCCCCTTCCCTTAGGGGAGCAGATAGCCCTAACTCAGGACTAGCTAGTGAGGAGCCCAAGCCATTGAGCTGGTACTGGTACAGAAAYGCATGGCAGCACAGGTCCCAGCAGCCACCCTCGAGACAGGCTGCACTGTCACTTTTGTATGTGGACAGGTGAAGTGCACAGCAAATCTGTGCCCTGCCCATGGGTGCAGGAGCAGCTCAGAGCAGGGCACTGCACCAGCCCTCTCAACACCTTCTGGGGGTCCCCCTGCCTCCTTTTCRGAATACAGTTCAAAATTCCCCAACCCCAGGCTTCACAGTGCTTTACAAGCCAAATGCTACAAACGCAGAGAGAAGCAAGATCAGGAGCAGAATGAGTTTATGAAACAGAAGCAAAGGAAGAAAGAAGGAAAGACTTCCCAGATGAGTGGAGCTACAAGAAGCCTCCTACATCAAAACTGGTTATACTGAGAGAGAGAAGGCTTAGGGTGATGTGTGGCCCCTGCTAAGGTCCTAGAAAGCAGTTCTTTCCAGCAGGTCGGTGATTTCTCTCCCAGAGCAGCACAGTGCTGGTGAGCCCTCAGACGATGCAGTGAGAAAGGCCCTGCGTGTGAACTCAGTACAGCCCAGCAGGATCCCTGCAGCTCTGTAGCTGCAAGAGGCCCAAGAGCTGTGTAAAGCAGGAGCAGCACAAACCTGAGCGCAGCACAAATGCCTGAGCAGTTACTCAGCATCCCAGGTGGGTTTTACTGCCTTGCCTGAACCTGCACGGCTCCCATTCCGCTGTGATCAGTACCTCACCCTTACTACTCTTAAGTGACCATGAAAGTGTCCCCCATRGCTGCAGTCACATCTCTAAGTCATAGCATAAATATATGAAGAGATTCTGCAAAATCTATAGCCCCCACCCTGGATACTTTGTCTTCCTTAAGCCTGCATACTTGGAAATGGCTGGAAAAGTGTTAGGCCAGTGTATTTTTCTAATGGCTCCCTTTAGTCAGATTCCTCACCTGCTCTGTCAGGATGTTCGTCTAATGCCTTTCATATTTCCCATGAAAGACCATAAGCTCCCAAAGCCTCAGCATATCTGCCATCTCAGCATTATCAGGAAAGAGCTGATGAGAATATGATTGCCAGTGATGATTACAAGTGCTTTGCAAACACAGGAAAGCATGTTCTGCATTAATTGCTAATCTATTTCAGCCAATTTGGCACCATGACAAACGCAACTGGTTGTATCTAACAAGGMGCGGGATCAGGAGTGATTCTGTTTCAGTGCAGTGTGCCCAGAGAGGAGAATCAGCCCTTAATCCCAGGTGACTAGTTTCTTTATAAATATATTAGCAACATAATGGAGGGCTTTTTAATGGGATTATAACCACACAGGCAGACCCCAAGCAGCTGCTCTGCTAGTCAAAGGGAACATGGCTGACAATAAGATTTAGGCAAGTGAATGAGGGAGAAATGGCAACCCCCTGGCATGGCACACTTAAATGACCCACCGGCTTTGAAGAAACTGGATCGTGTTGCACACATGAAAAGAAAATCAAACACGCTTGAAGCAATCTCTTTGGGCATGCTCATCACAACGTTCTCTTTCTCCCACTGATCCACGTCAATAGCAAAGAAAATGGCCAAATCCAGGAGAACTCCTTGTTGTATATATCGGGGGTAGGTTTTAAAGCCAAAAAGATTTCACCGATGCACCAAGTGCTGAGGGTCATTGTCAAAGCTGGCAGGTCCCATATATTGCAGCACAGCCTTTGTCCTTCCTTCTCTGCAGAGCTGAAATAATTGCTGACCAATTTAAAAAGCATGAACCAGGAGACTCCACTGACTTTAACAGATTAGTGCCAGGGAAATGTAGGTGCACAAGCATGGGTTTGAGTAAACATATATGTACAGATATATATTCATTTGCATATATGTATGCATGTATATGTACATCTAGAAAAGGATAGGCAGACAACCATGAGGCTGTCACTGGGAAAGATCCTAAAATGCCATGAGCAAGGGAGGAAACATATCTCATTCAGAAATCCCCCCCCAGACATCTTACAGGAATGTTAAGATCAAGGATGATTTTGCCAACAGTTATACCTGCCGTCCCCTTCTTTCCATTAATTTAGCTGAGAAGTGAAAGGATGACTCCACTGCAATTTGCTAAAGGAAAACATGTTCTTTCTGAAGCTGAAGCTTTCTGAAGCTTTCTGAAGCTGATGGAAATAGCAATTGACAACTGTGTCTGTACAAATGAAATCCACACCTCAAGCCACATGAAAAAAATAGACAATTTTTAAGTCATCACTTTTGTTTCTAGCTTGGTGGCTTGAAGTTGAGAGCAGAACTTGGCTCTGTGCTTTTGAAAAGAATACAGCATGGTATAATGCCCCATATATTGTTAAAAACCTAACAGTGAGCTTCAAAACAGTTTCCAGCTGAAGAAGTGGATAACCCTCTAGCCAAACAACATTCTGAGTGTCTTCCTGCCCTTTCTGCAGGACAAACTCCCCATCTTAACCCTGGATGGGGACAAAACTTTTGCACTGCACAGCACAAGAGAKGTAATTTGACCTGCTGACACATTTACATGTTACAAGTGATAAGCGCTGGCTCTGATGCACTAAAAATACTGCCACTGTGGGGAGAATTAAGTGTATCTCTAACACCTGATTCACAGGAACAGTTAATGCTGTGATTAAGCCCATGGCTAGTCAGGACAAGACATAAGCGGATGTTTAAAGAGAGCTAAGCATGTCCGGAAGTGCCATCCTGAATAACACCACGCTCCAGGACTTGGGTCTGTCCCAAGATGTTGGAAGGAGAGAGCTAAGAAGCACCACAGCCTTCACTCAGAGGACAAGACGTGCTTTTTTTGAACAGGTTTTAACATAAAATGAATCATAGAATCACAGAATGCTTAAGGTTGGAAGGGACCTCAGAGGTCATCTAGTCCAACCCCCCTGCTCATGCATGAAGCAACCTGTACAACTTTAAACCAATATAATTTAAAAAGTCTGAACCAGAAGACTCCAGTGACCATATTTCTCCTCCTAGAAAAAGCTGAAAGAGAAGGCTTGGCTGGCACAGATGTCAGCCACAGTGAATAACACACCACTGACAGGACACCCGGAGAATGGTAGTTATAGGTGTCTATGAGAATCCATGGAGAAGCGAGTATCAAATGTTGTAATTAAAAATGAAGACTTGCTGGGAGACAGGGGCTTTGAGCAGCACAGTATCTCAGCTCAGCTTACTGAAAGCTTCTAAGYAGCACCGGCTTTCAGTCTAAAATGCGTCAGCAATCGTTTCATTTTTATCAAAACACAATTAGGCTGTGGTGAATGACAGCATAAATCTTAAATAGGAAAGATACAGGATGAAAGACCACCGGGGTGGAACATAACTGTAAACCTCTCCATAAAACTACATTTGAGTTCTGATCATATACACAGGAACTCCTTTAAATGATCCAGCAAGAATCTCAACTTGCCGACTTCCAAAGAAAGTGTTACCAATTAAGGGGGAGAAACTTTAACAGTCAATTTTAATTATGCTAAGAGATTCACCAATCAATTCCCAGCTCGAGCTGAAGTTTTTACTAGTGAGGACTGGAACCAATTTAGATGCTTTTATGTTGCGTCTAGACTTTAATAAATGGTCTAAGCACTGAGCAATTCTATGCCAGTATTGAGCCAGTTTTCATGTGTGCAGAGAAATGTACCAGCCTCTCTCAAATTCCTCAAACTTTGTGTCTTGAAAAGCACCCCAAGAAACGATGGCAAAGCTTGCGGTGAATATTACATAAGGACCACTGGGGGGTTGTTTACAACAGCTACCAAGGTGGCTGTGCCACAAATGGTCCCTTGTCTCTTTAATCTCACCTTTGGGGGTGAAATGGAGCGGCTCCTCTGACTACATAACTTTGTCCTCCCTGAAGATGACTGCAGGTAAATTAAACCCACCAGCTAAACAACACGGAATCACCATATGCAACTGATGGCCCTAAAAGGTGAATGCAGGCAAGCTTTTGGAGCACCCGAAGCCCTTATCCTTCGGTTCTGCCAGCCCTTTCTCTGTGGCTGCCTCAGCACTGGTGACGCRAGAAGCACCTGGTGGGGACGCGGCTCAAAGGCAGCGGCGCCGCCGCAGCGCCCTCGCTGCGCGGGGCCAGCGGCTACGGCACCGCTTTGATCACTGCTGTAGGTCACAGAATCACCCTGAAACCAAAACAGTCTTGTTAAAAAATTAAGTTGAATGACCATTTAGGGAGCTGGGTTGCAATTTTTTTCTCTTCACTCCCTTCCTTCTTTTTAAACATGCCTGTCGGGAGTGTGGAATCATATGTATTTATCACTACCCTGCTGAGCAAAGCCTGTTAAATTAAGAGAGGCCATATTTAATTAAATAGATTGATAAACATTCACATACTTGTACACAGAGCACAGTGTATATAAATTTTTAAAAGTGGAGAGGTTGCTCCGGTGACTCAAGGCCTCTTCAGATGTTTCCCACACGATGATGATGTCARATGACTAAACCTCCAAGGAGCTCTGTGTGCCAGAGGTCTGACAGAGTTGGGCCTCTTGTCATCCAAAGGCAAGATGGGGATCTACCTGCTACCGTGTTGCAGGAAAAGACAGCAAACAACCTGGCAACTGCAGCACCATTTTGGCTGCCACCAGAGGTAACAAAATCCGAAAGGGTTCCCTGGGATTTCACAGTAGCCCGGTCTTTGTCGCCCCGTCTCAYACTTCCTCCTGCCTTTGCTTTGCAGAGAGCAGCTCACGTGCTCAGCACACACAGGCACATGGGGTCACAGGTGYCCTCGAGGCTATGGGTTGGGAAGCACATTTTGAGGACTGTCCTTGGAGTTCCTCCAGCCACGTCCTACAGAGGAAGGCCCTTCTGTTGAGTACAGCACTAATATACAGAGCGCGGTCTGCTGCAGGGCCAGGAGAGTGGGGGGAAATCAAGTAAAGGGTAGAAGGAGAAGAAGGCACCAGACAAACAAGGTTCCTTGTCTCAGATCCGCCAGGAGCAGCACCTGGTTTCTCCTGGGCGTCACTCTCCATCGCTGCCAGAATGAGTAAAACAGGCTCCCACTCAGGCAGCTGAAATCTTGACTTAACAAAGTATCCCGCGCTCTCAAGGATTAGTTTTGCTGACTGGCAATAATAGCTTGTAAAAATAAAATAAAAACCAAATGCACCACATGTTGCAGGATGCAGGGATTGTATGGGGTCCTATAAGCAATGTTTCCTTGCAAAGACAGTGTTATGCATCACAGCTGTCTGTGGTGGGTGATTTGATCCCCTATCCGCATTGGGCTCTTCCAAGCTGATGGATTTTTTTCCTTTTGTCTCCTTCAGAAAACACACATAATTTTGGGAAGKTACAATCATTTCCATGGTTTAGAAGAAATGGCAAGCAATTAAAAAACTCCTGTTTCTCACACACTTTTATTGCACAGAATAATATACAATGTATAGATTCACAGACTTAAGGAAGTACCATGCTCCTCAGCCCTGACCTTCTGAATAACACAGGGCATTTCACTTAGTGGTCACTGCTACAAGCCCAGATCTTTGGTTGAGCTGCAGTAAGTCATTCAGGAAGACGTTCATCTTGATTTATGGGCATCAGCCTTGATGTGAGAATGTCACACAAAGCAGTTCCTGTCTTGAGCCTCATGCAATGAATTGGAAAGTTAGGCTGGTTCATGGGTCTGAAATGCCTGCAGTGCAGCAAGACTTTCTCTCCAATTTCAGGCGGAAATAGTGTGTAGGTGGCTTATAAAACTTCCTTTCTACAGTGACCCCAARTCTAACCAAAAGGTCAGAATCATTTATGTTGCTTCAAAGGCTCAATTGTTATTCAGGCCAACAAGTTAGCAATGACAAAAGTATATTCAAATCTTTGGTCTATGACATAAGAAAGATAAACATGGTGAAAGATTGTTATTGTTTACACAAACTCTTTCTCTACTGAGAGAAATTATAATACTATTTTTCAGCACATTAATTTCTTGCAGTTCTCATGCTGTGATTTTAAATCCCAGGAGCTTTTGCCACCAGATACCTACCTATTTAGTAGTCTTTCTTCATAGGAAATCCAAAAGATGTAGATGAAATCCCAAAGTCAGTGAAATCAAAAGAGGTTTTGCCAGATTCTGTAACCAAGATTATAATCAAGACAAGTAATCAAGATTGTAATCAAGATTGTAATCAAGATTCTGTAATCAAGGCGAGAAGTACTAGTACAAGAGCACAAGAGGTGAAGAAGGGACTCCATGTAGATAAGCAAGGAGGAGCTCTCAGTTATCTGACCACAATTAGCTAGAAAAATTAATCTTTGAAATAAGCCTGCTGTTACACAATCTACATAAGCCTCCACATTGCACAAAGACAAAGAACTCTAGAACTACTGCTCTCAGTGGATACATGGGTGTCCATGCTTGAGTCCAGTAATGCAACTACTCAGGCTGCTGTTTGCAAGTGTTCCAACATAATTCAAGATATAAATTTCAGATACATTAAACTGCATAAACCAGCAAAGTGATATTATAGTGGCATTAATTACTTTTATCTTAGTGCCACCCACTGAGATGGGGACCCCACGGCACTAGGCAGTTGACTGACAGGTACTTAATGGGCAGTGCCCCTGGAGATATCCACCAGACAAGGCAGGGAAACAAGTAGTTGGAGATAGGGAAGGAGGAAGTGATTTGCAGATGGCAACACACCAGATAACTGAAAAAATGAGGAACTGGAAAAGYCATAGCAGAAAATTCAGCTACCTGCTSTTCCTTAAMAAATATTCATCATTCAAGTGGCAGAAAGTCACTACTTTTTACTAAGTTACAAGGCCCTTCAACTTCAATCAACAGCCATTCCTTTCCAGCCTGGCATGCCCCTACCAAACAAACACACACAGCCTGATGGAAGTGTTCCTTATGCTGAAAAGAGATGGCTGAGATTTCATGTTTGCCCTTTCAAGTCATGTAAACCTGAGAATAAATCCACCTGGTGCCCTCTCTTCAATGGGGTCACTGAAAAAAACTCTCCTTCTGTTTGCAAACAGCTTAGTGGCTCCTGAAGAACSGTCCCCCATAAACTTACCCCCAACAAAGATTAATCACTGAGAAGGGTTAAATGAGCATCAAGTAAAATACCAGCTACTGAATGGTGAGATTTTGCTATAGCAATTTAATGCTATGTTTCATGCTGAGACTAATTAGAATTGAAATTTTGAAACATAAAGAGAAAAGCCCTAAGAACAGAGAAAGTAAATAGTACAGAACAGGAAAGACAGAGAATCAGAACAGAAAGAAAATAATAATGATATGACCAAATAAAGTTTACTTTTKGACACTAACCAGGGAAAGGGAAGAAAAGAACATGATCTACTTCCATAAGAAATCAATTCAAAAAAAAAAGTCTTAGAAAAGAGGTGATTATCTCCCTATTTTAATTCACAAAGTAGCAAACTTATAGCAAAACAGACTTTTTWAAAAAATACCATAATAACTCTAACAGTCCTCTTATTTTTCCTCAAAATATCCTACACAATTTGTTTATAATGTGGAAATCTATACACTCMAATAAACAGTTATGCAGTTCTCCCACTGTATCTCCTGCTTATATGTGCTCTCCAGATGGGGATGGTACCACGTGTCCAGCTGTGGAGCACCTCGACTTCCCTGAAGACTCTTCCCATTCGTATTCCCCAGAGCAAACAGAGACCCATACTGTATAATAAACACTTGACACACACACTGTATTAAATAACAAATGGTTTGGACTGAAGCTGGTACAAGGCCAAATCCTCTCTCTCGTGCCACAAGATCTGTGGCACCAGAGGGAATGAGGTCTCCACCCAGCTCCCTTCAGCACAGCCGTCCTGCACAGCCCCTATGGACACCAGGATCCAGTGGACACAAGGGAAGGGAATGGGGAAGAGAAGGGAATGGAGAAGGGAAGAGAATGGGGAAGTGAAGGCAAGGCAAGGGGAAAGGAAAGCAGAAAGAGGAAATGGAAATAGAAACAGAAATGGAAACAGAAATGGATATGGAAATGGAAATGGAAATGGAAATGGAAATGGAAATGGAAATGGAAATGGAAGAGAGAGATAAGGGAAAAAGAGAAATGAGCGAAAGAGAAAAAGAGGCAGAAAGAGAGAAAGGAAGAGAGAGAAGGCAAGAAAACAAGAAGAAAACAAGAAGAAAAAAAGGAGAAAAAAAAGGAGAAGGAAAAAATGAGAAAGATGGAAAAAAGTAAAAATGAGAAAAGGAGAAAAGAAAAAAGAAAAAAGTAGTAGAAAAAAGAGTGAAAGAATGAAAAGCAAGCAGCTGGTGCTGGAAGTGAGCAAGACTCTTTCTCTATCACTTTCTTCTGTCTTTTAATAAATCATTGTAGCAGCTTTGTGGCAGGTCTCTGTTATCCATAATGCCCAAGCAAACAGCTTTTCTTTCAGCCTCTATTCAGTTGGCTGCCAGGGAAGCAGGAGTGCAGGCAGGAAACTTCAGCGGCTCAGCCTGCTCCTCTGTAATTCAATTAGAAAAGCAAGCATGAAGTCAATATTCATTGCGCCGGGCCAGCCCTGCGCAGCACAATGAAATGATAATGAGAAGGTTCACAAAGGAGGCAGGCTTAATGATAAGTTTTTAAAGAGGTGCTGCAGCGGGTGACCCTCTATACGACTGGCAAACACACGCGGGCATATGGGTCTTTGCCCTCAGGGATTTACCCTCATCCCTTGCCATCTGTATCCAGGGCAGACGGCTGATTGAGCATCCAAGGGAATCTCATGATATCCCGTTGTAGGTCGCCCTATTCAGCTGTTCTGCAGCAGGGAGGGGAAAGAAGACGTGTTCCTTCAACACGCACAGGGACCACAGGGCAACACACACGCAGTGCTGGGTCCCTGGCAATGTCCTTGCGAGCAGCATGGAGCAGGTCGGCTGGGGCAGCGGGGAGAGCAGGAGCTTGCAACGCTTCGTGGCCAGGCAGAAGCAGAACCACCCCCTCAGACTTTGGAGCAGGACAGCAGCAAGTCCCTTCGGCTGCGAGAACTAGGAGGAAGCATCTGTCCTTTAAACTGATCTGTAAGGGGGTAAAATGTTGCACAGAATTCTGTGACTCCTTCTTGGAGAGATCTCCCTCTAGGGAAGGGCTCTGCATGATTTCCTTTATTCTCATTTTAGCACTTTGCTGGTGACAAGGAAATATGTGGTTATTTATTTTGTAAATATCATTGCATTTAGTTTTAAAAATAATGAATGATTGAAGTAGTAATTAAAAAAAGGGCATTGTGTGCACAAGCCCAGAGTTGCCTTGTTCTAATTTTGCCTTGGGATTCAACATTCCAGATTAACCAAATTTGTTCTTTCTAAAATGCCTGCTTTGCTAAAGCCCTGGGCCCCCTGTGGAGGGAGGCCCTTGGGCCTCCTTCTTTTAGGTGCAGTACAGAAAGAACGAGGGCCCCTGAATCTGAACAAGCAAACAGGGGAAATGGAAAGMTTTTCTCCCCTTCAACACAAGGGAAACAGGGCACACAGGCCATAGTAAGAGCCCCAAGGTCACTCAGGGTGTCAGTGGCACCACAATTGAATTCAGATTCTTCAGCTCTCGGTCCCAGCTCATGTCATACTGGAATGCAGGGCACAACAATGCTATCAAATCATTTTCAGAAATATGTAGTCATTTCCCTAAATTAATCTCTCAGCCTAGCTTATACGAGCATTCCACATATTTCCATCATCATTAAAGGTGGCCAATATACCAGTAAATAACGAACACAAGTGAGTAGCTATGGACTTCTCAAAATCAGGGGGCATCTTTCGACAATGCTCATGACAACAGCCACGTTTTTACTTCAGAGCCCAGCAAGAAGGAAGTCAATTCTGCCCTTCTTCCTGATTCAAAAACCCTCCGACTGCTAACAATAGCAGTGGGTGGTGGATTGCTTCATCTGCAGTAGGAAGCTCTTTGTGTCCTATTGGGCCGGCTCCCCGGTTGCTCTGAACCTCRCAGCTTCATCGAAGGCAGGTCACGCACGCCCGGGCACTTGTGTTTCACTGCCTCCCCAGGCTCTTAGCACGTACCCAGCCTCTGCATCTCGACAGGAGAATTTAGTTCTGCCCTCAACTGGAACTGTATTCAGTGGGGCATAACAGGGAGAGGAGGCTGGGGAGATCCCTCTCACAGCCACCTCTCTTCTCTAGAGATCCTCCGTGATYTCCAACACCAGATATTGCAAGTCTGCCTGGGCAAGTCTTGCCCAGGTCCGGGGCCCAAGGCCAGGCATCTGGAATATGACATAAGATGACGGCAAAAGACCTCAGAAAAAGCTGCTTTCTTCTAACACTGCACAAGAAACTTGACTTGGAAAAAGAAAAGGGGGTGCAGGAAGGGAAGAGTTTTCTCTCTGAAGTTACACTTGCTTGTGCCTGCTTCTGTAATCCACATTTTCCAACAACTTTCCTTGCCCCCAAAACAACCTCCTGACTTTTGCCAGATTTTTGCCAGCATGATCAGATACTGAACTGATGCATGTTCATATCTATATTTAACTATACCAACAAAAGGCCACAYCCCATGATTTTACTTTTAGGTTAATCAATCTGCAGTGCAACTTTCTCACAGATTATGGGAAAGCAGTAGGATAGACACAACTTCCCTCTACATTTGTGCTTATTCTTACTTGCATGTGAAAGGTAAGGAAAAGAAACACCAGTCACTTCAGATATCTGTACAGTACATAAAAACGTAATCTCTGCATATTGCTTAGGTGACAAGTGAATGCAAAATATAGGTACTCTCCAAAGGTCCAGTGTGTAAAACTAAAACCCTTGCTGCTTGAAAAAACTAGAGGTCAAATGTTCCTGTGCAACTCCTGCATGTAGCTGTCAGAAAGGATCGCAGTAACTTCCCCTTTCTTATTTTAGAGGCAGTACTCTTATGTAACGAAGGCAAAATCTGTTGAGGTCAGGGATTCAGCGACAGCAGCTTCATCCACTGAACAGCTTCTCAGTGACAGACACTGGGAAGTTCAGGAGACACTGCAGGTGTCTATCGCCCTTTAGTTATCACTTGCTCATATCAGATCCTGCTGCCCTGTTTTATGCTCCCTGCTTTGACAGGAGATGTTATCTGCGGAGGATCCTCAGCTGGGAATGGGCTTTTCCTTGAGACATCAACATATGCAACTGGGGCATGCTTTTCTGGAGTATTTCTATCACCTTTCAAAGACAGAGACAGTCAAATCTCTCTTCCACTCATCAAGGAAATGCTTAAGGCATCAAGTGAGGAATTCCAGGCAGGTTTAGGGCTGGTACTTTCCATTTTCTCAAGTACCAAGGTTACATGGGACAGGGACTGCCATGGTGTTTATTGTGAGTTCCCTGGTGAGAAGAACATTTCTCACTTTTCCTGGCTCGTTGCAGCTTTCCTCCCCTCCTGGGGAAGCCACACTSTCTATTGCCACCATTTGTACACAGCTGCTCTTGCTTGATTTCACCCATGCCCTCTGTGCACACACTAGCAGAGAGGCACTGAAGGCAGCTGCCCTGGGTCGGGCTCTGATCTCTGCAGGGGTAAAGCAAAAGACAGCTCTCTTCTTCAGCAGGTTTACGGTGTTCATTAGAGAGGAGCTCAAAATCCCACCCAAAGAGACACTAAAACACTAGGGAAAGATCCAAATCCTTCTCAGATGTCCCTGGCTAGTTCCTGCCATGTTATGGCCTCCTGAATTAGGTTGCTTCAAAATGGAAGAAATGGGAAAAATACATTGAAGAGATAAAAGATGGTCGCAATACTAAGTGAATAGTCCAGCCAGGGTTTAATTTCAAACACCAACATAGGATTATTTACTCCTGTATTATACCACCTTATAAGTAATGGGACAATAGTAAGAGTTTTCCCCCATTCTTTGCCTATCTTGAAGGTCAGTGTTTAGAGGCAGGTATTTATTTCCTCAGCAAACAGCTTGCACAGCAGCCCTCTCCTCAGAATTGCCCGGCTCCTCTGTGCCCTGTGCCACGAGCTGCAGAAGAGGCCACCCGACAAGGAGGACAAGGGCATCTCCATGCTCCGGTGGCCTTGCAGCACAAGGCTGGAAGACCTGGAGACAAAGGTGCCCCAGGTACCAGCTAAAGCCAAAGAGGTCCAATATCGCACGCTAAGTCAATGCAGCTGATGAATAACAGAAACTCAAAGAGGAAAGTCTTCTTCTGTTATTAATAATAAAGGTACCGTGACCAGTGAGCGCAGAGCGATGCAATTACAAGGAGACAAGCAGTGTACACAGTCAAGAATCCTTATCAGATTGTTTGGTCTATCTTTTCCATTTAAAAGTGATGTTTAAACTATGCTTATAGACAAAAGAACTGATCAATGAAGCTGTCATTTGGTCATGAGTAGCACAGAAAAAAATTAATCAGGTGATGAAAATATTGTTGCTTTTTGTTGCATTTCGGGAATAATTTGAAGAGATTTCAAAAAGGTTTTGTCAAAACTTTGGGGATGCGTGCAGCAGCAAAGCCAAATGTTATGTCTTTGAAAATTTCCCACAAGGGGACATTTTTTAAGTTATTTGGAAATTAGTTTTTCCAAAGGTAAAATATCTGGAAAAAAAAAAAAAAAAAAAAAAACAGAGATTTACTATTATTTAAACTTTTCAGCTGCTCCCTAAGAAAATAAACTGAGCTAAACAAAAACTTCAGTGTTTTCCTACAAAATAAATAAGAGTAACATTATACCCACTAAACAGGAATCAGCTGTATAAACAATTTACCTGCCTGTGACAGCATTAAGTATAGAAAGAATTTCTGGGCAACTATATTCAAAGAAGTAATAACTGAAGTTAAGGTAACCTTCGTAACACAGCCCAAAACAAATACTAGGCAGCAAATAGGAGGACAAATATCTAAAAGCTTTTTCATCTCAAGTAGGCAACTTCATATTTTTTACTAGAAAAAAAAGTGACAGTCACTGCATGCTTCTCCTACTTGTTACTTTAGGCCAGTCCATTAGCCACCATAATAAGCCCTGGAATCAAGATTTAACAGTCTTTATGTCAATCTCAGTTCAATCATTTATGAAATCTGAGTGTCTCATTTTGCCTCATTCATTGTCTTCATCCATGCACTGACAGACAAACACTCTATGCAATTTTAAAGTATCTCCAGCTCAGAAACAAAACACTATTTTTCTGTCGCATAGTCCATCAGACACTTCAATTTATTCCAGCAAAGTAAATCTGAAGAGATCACAGGCTTCATATGGCCCAAACAAGAGAAGGAGAGAAAAAAAGATTAATCATTTTCACAGTATCATTCTCTGCAAACTTGAACCACAACAACTCAGTGATCAAACGATTTGCAGTTGTGAACACTAAGACATGGTAGCCTTTGAAATATGCCAGCATGTCAGAAACATTTTCCTCCCTACCCTCATCTTTCCCACCAGCTCAGCATATGTAAACTTTTGGTACAGCATGTTCAAGTTGTTCCCACAATATTTAATGGAAAAATGTATGCTGTTGTGGAATAGAGGCCTATTTAATAAATACTTTATGTAGTGAAGAGCCTAAAAATAGATTTTAGGCTGCATGTGTGTTACAGACTTGTATCAGCACACCTAGATTCATCAGGTGCATGAAGAGAAATGATCCTGATGGACACAGCTGGGTTTCAGAGGACCCTCTAAAGACTGACTCATACAGCAGCAAAACTGTCTGTGTTCCGGCCAGCTTTGGATAAAGGAGCATGAAACAGAGCTTTGCTAATGGAGCTGCAGCTACAGTAGGAGCACATCAGCTCTGCAGCACACAATATTCACAACTGATAGTAACCAGGTGCCGTCAAACAAACAACCAAACTAGAGAATACGAATCCTCACATGTAATTTCAGTTCCATCATGCTGGTAATCATTGCTCTTTTAGAGGATTTGCAATAGGAACTGAATGCTGAATTCCCCTTTGGGCCTCTTTGGATCAGATCCTCAGCTAGTACAAGCTGACTGAACACCCACAGCTGTCACACAAACCTTCATATTCAYACCAGCTGAAGATCCAGCCTTTTGTTTGCCAATAAGGGTGTTGCTCTACAGTATTACAGTTTCTGGTCCAAGCCATTCCTAACCTTACTGTAAGTTACAACACTACCAGGCACAAGAGGGAAACTGCCAGTAACAAATATCCTTAAGGACTATCTAGAAAATATGCTTGTAGCCAATACATGGTCAACAGAAAAATACAGGGATATGGTCATACAAACACCCTATAATGATCTTAACGCAGTGCTTTGGTCAGACTTCTTTGCTCTCTTGCCTCAGATGCTCTCCTGCCTCCTTCCTCGCACCCTGAGCACTCAGAGTGCTGTCAGCCTTCTAGTACGAAGTGTGTGATCTCTCTGTTGGTACCTGCTCAGTGTCATTTAAGCTGCCCAGTCTGCAAGGCCACCAAGGTCAAGGAACTATCAAGAGTAAGGTTTCTTAAGTGCAACGTGTGAGACACCATCTGACACTGTTTACTGATAGAGTTAGCCTCTTATTGACCACAGGATAGAAGTTAAAAGCATTGCTTTGGGAGTTCAAATGTGTTAACCTCTGAAGTGATGTTTGAATTAGGGTTATAAAGGGCCTAAAGTTTTGATCAGAGACTTGGAGAAAAAAAAGGATTTGGAAAAATTTAGAGAGGGATCAGAGTAGCTAACTCTGAGTGTGCCAACTGCTATATTATTGTTGATTTAATTGAGTCCATCTATCAGGTCTGTGCATTATGTGATCCAGTTCCAATGATGTTTCCCTGCTGCAGCTGACAAAATACAGACTATACACTTCAAATGCAGTTGTCGGTCTTTAAAACAGGCAGTTGCAAAACATGTTGGCTGCTGTGGTGATCAATAATGGGAAGGGCAGTGTACGTTGGACTAACTCCCAAACAATTAAATACTTGCCAGCGTAAAGCAAAGAACGACACAAGATTAGGCCAAAAGCTTGCTCGCTGTTTGGCAACCCACAGTATTATAAACACTGATGGTTTAACAATCAGGCAAAATTAACAAAGCTGGAACAGCAGAAACGTTTCCTGAGACCATTTCTGATGAATACGCTGAAGACATAACAAATACACCTGCCCTCGAATGTGCCCACCTGCCATTCCTGGTGCACAGTTTTCCTGAAAGTTGCCTCACAGAGGAGAGTTCAGAGCCTTGTGATGAACTACCTGCCCAGACTATGCAGACCCCACAGCACCTTCGCTCCAGACAGGGCCAGAGAAGCAGTAGTGCCTCTTGCCCAGAAAGGAAGCACCCAACACCTCAAATGAGCTGGAGGATGAGGAGCCCGGCCAAGCGCCCAGCACAAGGGAAGGGAAGTGCCTGGGCACAGCAGAGATCAGGACCTGAGCAAGATAAATCACCAGGGGATGGACCAGCCAGGGCCCTGCCCCACGGCACCAGTGAAAGGCGCAGGACAGAGCAGGACAGGCAGAGAGATGGCAGCCATTGGTAGCCCAGAGTCTTGATATCCAGACTAGCCTGTGGTGACAAGGCAGGACTGAAGTTGGACCAGGTCAGGAAGAGGTCAGRAGGTCATGACCAGGCAGGGCTGTGGTGGGGCTGGAGCCTGAACTKCTAATAACAGTTTGAGAACTGGTACAGACCTCCTCACTCTTTTGCACCGTGGAAAACATGATAGATTTTGGTATTATTTCCGCAAAACATAAAAGGAAGGGCTGTGTACTCTATTATTCCTGGTATTYGCTGTTCAACTCAGCAACTGCTTTCCAGGGATCCTCAGAGTGACATAAGAGTTGATGAGGTGTGTGTTTGGGGGAAGAATATGGCAAAGTGGTTTCTCCATATGGCTTAAAACCATAGCCACAGCTATACCTAGCTATAAATAGACCTAGTTCTTTGTCTAGGTCTTATTGGATGAGGTCTGTTCATGCTGCACAGTGGGTAGGCTAAAGAAGCAGCCAAGCTAAAATGGGGCTACAAGTAAGGAACAGATCATGTGGGAGTATACGCAGAGAGCATTGACCCTCTGACAGGGCTGCTCAAACTGTCATTTGGCAAGGGAGGAGAAGGCTTCAAATGCAGATTATCTAGAGTAAGAAAATACAGTTGACAAAAGCCAAAGAAAGGTTACTAGTTATAGGGAAGAGCATCCAGCTACACACAACATCCCAGTTTCCTGTGTTCTACAAGACTAACTGGGGCTATGGTCTGTTCTGAGCTTTAGCTGTCCCAGTCCTTGAACTACCCATGGGGATGCCCACAAGACCAAGTCCTGGGAAAATCCATACCTTCAGTACAAGGTTGGCTGGGAGGGTACTCTGCAGGTCCATGGTGAACTTCAAGGCTAAAGGCAAACTTCAAAATAGTTGAGGTCAGTAAAAAGTGTGCTAGAGAGACTGAAGGATACTGTACATTCTCAAAGTGTGGTGAGCACCCACCAGTGTGAGAAACACTGGTGCTGTGACCCAAGAACTTACAAGACCCCAACCACTCAAGTTTCTGAGCAAATCAAACCTTCTTAAAAAAGCACTTATATGGGCAAGATAAGAAAGGCTACTCTGGGCAGAGGGGAAAGAGAGAGCTGGAAAGACTAGGCAATTTGTAATGAGACAAGGAACTGAAGCCTGAGTCCCAAATAACCACTGTAACACTGCATTATCCTTTCCGTCTAGCAGTTGCCCCAATCCTCAGCTCCAGAWTTTCCAACAAAGCCCTTCAAAGACATCTATGCCCCTCGAGGTTGTTAGTTCCCAGATTTGACAGTCTTCTCCATTTGAACGCTGTATGAGGCCCCTGTAGAATGGAAAGTTCAGGAGACCTGGCAGGTAGGGCCAGTAGCACTGAGGGAGCGTATACAACCTCAGGCTTCACAGGTTTGCCTTTATATGCTCCAAGGCACCTTTATGGTATATTCTGATAATTTAAAGGTAAGAACTTCAATAAGGAATATGTTCACATAGAAAAGAGAAGAGAAAAAAAAAATGGACTGGCCATTTTAAGGCTGCTTTCCTTAACCAGAATGTGAGTTTATCTAGATGGGGAAAATCAGTGCAGTTGCAAAATAACCATGTAAGGAATGGGCTTCTTGTTGTCTCATAGCTTTAGACAAGTATCTCCAAAAGAAGGGGGAATTCCAAGCACAGATGACCACCTTCTKCTAGTGAGGAAGGGATTTACATTCCTTGAGCAGTTTTCTACTAAGTGTCCCGGCTTGTCGGAATCTTTCTCAGGTGTTTAACTTGCTCCAGGCCTGATATGGGAAGTCCAGGCTGTGGATGACCACATCTTACATGTTGTTACACTTGGCACTGCAAAAGCCAAGAGCCTTCATTGATTTCCCTAGAAAATGAGTTTCAGAGCTAGCAAAACATTTAGTTTGCCATGAAGTGAAACATTCTTTACTTTTAACTATCTTTAATTATAACTAATGTTGCTTTTGAAATGCAACATCATAGGACTTACCCTACTAGAATTCTCTCAATTTTTGCATTTKAAAAAAAGCTGTTCCAAATGTCATTAATAAGGGAGCTTTTTTAATCTTAAATGYGCACTTTCAAGAAAACAGTCCAGCTATAAGGAATGAACTTTTGTCTTACAGGCTGTTCTTGTATATTTATAAGAATATACGCTTCTTGAGTGAAAGCCTGATCCTGTATCCCAGATACAGAGAGTATCTGGGATGAAAATCTCTTTGTACTTCATAATCCCCCCACTGCGTAGTTGAGGAAATGACAAAATATAGGCAGCTCTTAACCTTGCTTTGTAAGATCACTTGGGATGCTCCCATACATACATAGCAACCTCCAAGCTGGACCTACCTTCAAAGATATTTCTCTTCTAAAAGATGACGTACGGGCCTGGGACAAGGAGCGGCACTAGCAGCCAGATATTCTAGTGCTGAAGTTAATATAGAACAGGTTGGTTTCTCTCTCCCTTTCCCTCCTTGTTTTTTTTTTTTTTTAACTGTGGTACCTGAAACTCACACAAGGCTATAAYTTGATATAGAATTACTCATCTATTAACTGTTGTGTTTCTGGGCCTTACAAATCACGACCCTGTGACGCCTGTCCATTAAGACAGAAAGATAAAGCAAGGCCAAGTACTGGTAAATGTCAGTCTTTCTGCCACAAACTACCCTTTCAGACTGCTTCATTACATAGTTTCTTTTCTGCAGTCCTACAATAAAACCTGTGTCAAATCATTGTAGACCAGATCCCATATAGGCCAAGTCCAAAGCCATGCAATCATTCCATCTGCAACGTAGTTATCGGCTGTCCCAGCCCAGATGTGGAGGAAATTTTCACAATACTGCACACACCCTGTAGAGCAAAGTCTCAAGGTAGACACAATCTGGTCAATGAAAGAAAATTCTGATGCCAGGCAAAGCAAGAAGTCTGAAACTTGAAGATGGTATCACAGCAGCATCACACAAGAAAAACATAAGTAAGGGAGACAGTGATGGCACAGGAAGCAGCATTATGTCAAAAGTGTCAAGATCTCATCGTTTAGCTGTTCAGCTGAGGCACGCCAGGAGTGTGAGCTTCCTAAGAGACATCAACAGTCTTGCCAGGATATGGGTCCAGCATTATCGAGGCAACTTCCTCCCTTCACACTTATTTTTACTTTGAGGGAAGGGAATATGTGTAGTCCATGCAATGTTGGCCAGGATTTCAAGGACGTGTACTGTTGCAGAGGGAATGTTGCTACAACATATTAGCTTGCAGCAGAATATAGAAAATTTTACTTGCTGCTTTATAAGGAARTGCACTGATCTGGGATGCAGTCTAACTCAAAGTGCCTGCTGGCAGAAAGTCCAGCTGAAACTCTGGGAAAACCAGAGCAAATACTGTGTGCCCTGTAATAGAAAACCAAAACATAGTTCTAGAAGCTAATTTTGATCCCCAAAGTTTTTCTGAGCTCTGTGTTAATGTTAATATTTTTTTTTTCTAAATCAATATCACTTCAGATAGACGCAAAGTCTAGACTGAAATCTACAGTTATTTGGAGCACTTGCAAGAACACAATGACATAAAATTGATACTTTGGCTGATTATTCCAACCTATAACGATTCAGCAGGTACTTAGAAAATAAACTTCAGCTCCTCATCACTATTGATTTTCAGAAATGAACAAAAATCAGCAAGGAAAGTAACTTACTTTCTTGTACAAAAAGAAAAGCTCTTGAACTTACATAAAAGGGCAATCTTGACTTTCCATATTTTAAGACTGGACTAAAACATGAGTTGGTTGACTTAAGGTAATATTTTAACCAGAAGGCATAAGAGAAGMAGCACACTAATTGACTGAAAATCCAGCTGTGGACTTAAAATAGAATTTAAAAAAGTTGCATTTTTCACGTTGCTAAGTTCAGCACTGTCTAGTCTTTGAAGAAATGGATTGGCTCGGCAGAGCTAGCTGCAGCTCTCAGCATTCACACGGGAACTCGCTTCTGCTGTCAACTAGCCCCAAAGCATGGTTGTGAGGCTTGCCATATCCCGGCTGCTAGTTATTAAACCTATCTGCTAGGGCCACCTTTGTGCTTAAAGAGAGGAAAAGATGGAACTTTTAATGCTTTTTGTGAAAGCTTTGTTTTGGTTTAAAAGATCTTTGCTTTTTACCAGAGCTTTCTTTAAAGCTGAGGAAAAAATCTGTGGGATGGACACATTCCATTTTTAGTAGTAATTAAATTCTGTATTCCTAAAGGTCTAGTCCTTAATGAAATAAACAGCATAGCTCCCACTAAGTTCTACAGGGGCAGGATGAAGGTTCTTCACATAAAAACCTTCTCACTGTGATCAAGCAAGACAGTAGTAATTAGAAATCAAAGTAGAGCAAAGTGTTTGCAATTAGCATATCCAGCAGAGTAAAAATCTGTTCAGCATTTTCCACTATCAGTCCCTTGGTGGAAACTCCGAAGAAAATATCCACTGTCTGTTATATCAGCATTCTGCACTTAAACCTACCACTGCATTCACCAGTTCACATGTAGAGCCTACCCCATACACATATGCATTAAAATCCTGCAGGGCCAAGTGTTTCGGGGCTCCTGAAATGGGTTCTTGCTGGCAATAATTTTTCCATCTCCAAGGCCTTTCCCCTACTCACTGAACTCTCCCCCAATTCCTTAGTGCTTCGTGACTCACGGTTGAATCGYGCTGTCCAAGCAAAGCAACCAAGTGGCGGCTGGTGCCGAGCCCCAGAGCCCCAGCACTCGAACGCAGCAGCGCCCGTCACTGCAGCACAGTAGCTGCGCTCCAAACTTCAGCTGAACTCATGGGGCTTCTGACTTCCCTTAGAACTGAGCCTGCTTTGAAAAAACGCTGACTTGGAAAAATGAAGATGGAATCATTTTTACCTTTTTTTTGATCGTGAAAAAAAGAATCAAGGGTTTGACCTGAAGGCTCTTTAGTTTCCTGACAGCTCATCTATCCAGCACATTGACAGCTCATCAGGTGGAGAGGCATCCAGCATCTGCASTTTATTACACAGATGGAGCCAGGGGACCTCAGGCTTCCAAGTGATCACCAGAAAGCTCAGTAGTAGAGCCTAACATTTATCTAAATTTATAAACTTCAGAAATAGGCTCCTTCAGACCTTCAGAGAATGAAAAATCAATACAGCTCAAGAGAAATGAGCAAATGTCAGGCATTTGCAGAAACTGAGGATCTGGCCCTTATTTGGTAATATTTGATTAAAATAGACTTGGACGTCCAGAATGCTGCTCTGCCAAAGTTGAACATCAACTGCATGAGCAACCATGTGGCAGGATGTGGAAAACTACTTTGCGTTAATGATTCTGTGCTCTGATCAATATTCCACAGCCTCCCCATGAACAAGTTAGTGTTTGACAGGAGATAATACCGTGGAAGCATCAAGTGTCAAATCACCAGGGTACTGCTGGATTTCATATTGCTATAATCCYATAGAGCAAGCATTTGAAAAGTGGCGTGGAGCAAAACAGTAATAACTGCACAAGACATATGCAAAATAATCTCACTCTTCTATGAAATGTAGCATTTAACCACACGGGTCTTTGCTGTTGGGAGGATGAGAGAGGCAAAGAAGTGACTACGCTCCAGTAGGAAGCCCATCAGTCTATGGCTGTTTGTAACACATAATGGCTCGATCATATGTCTGACTCTCATTTGGWATTTTTTAAAGGATTAGCAGCGTATAAATCACATGATTAAAGTCACTGCAGGGCATTTTATAACTGTAGGCTGCCTTTTATAAACTATAAGCTTACTTTGTGAATTAGACACATTCTGTTTTTAAGTTTTTTTATTCAGTTGTCATGAGAATGAATAGGCTGTGCCTCTTCAATTGTCTGCATAGACAGCTTAGAAGTTTTTAAGAGTTTGCCTTACTCAAGTCTTTGTACCTGCCTTCAGCAAAGGTTCTGCTGAGCAGGCAGGAAAGCCACCACCTTGACTAGCCTGTCCCTCCTGTGACTACAAACCTGTGCTGGTCCTTTCACTGGGACTTCACAGAGGCACCATCCACAGGGTAAAAGTGCAGAACTTGAGCCCACAGTGACCACAGTTCCATTCAAACACTAAACATCCTCTGCTTTACATGATTGTTCCTGTCTGTGACTTTTTTGAAGTCCCAGTAGCCTGTCCTGGATGTCTAACCATTCACTCTTTACTTTCTAATTTTAAGGAGTCTGGGAGAGAATGATRAATGTGGTAATATGAGACATAGTTCACTAACACGAGCGTGCAAAAGATCTCAGGCACTGTCAAAAGCACCTGTTAAAATGAATATATTTAACCTTATCACTATGGGTGTCATAAAGAGTTAAACACTTTATACTARAGGTTTTGTCTACATTTTCTTTTCTTTTTTTTTTTCCCCAAATCAATTTCCAATTGCAGTATTTAAAGATCGCCCCAAATTATCTCTGTCTGTGAAGTACCACATAGACTGAAGACAGGAAGAAAYCCTCTCTAGAACACTCTTCTGGCAGTGTGCTGATGGAAACTGGAAACAGGGAAATGTCTGGAGAGTGAGCATGGTTCAACACAGGCCCATCAAGGCAGGCAAGCCCAAACTTTCTGTTTATTTGCTTTTACCCAAGGCAATACAGGAAGAGATTAATAATTAAAAAAAAAAAAAAAAAACAGTATCAATGAATTTTCTCTTACATACTAGGGGTTAAGATGCTTGTGAAGACAACCATGAATAAAACGTTCAGAGCCTGAGTTCTTCATCCTAGAATTAGAAGAGAGTTGGGGGCAAAAGACGGTCTTTTCTCAGAAAAAAAAAAAAAAAAGTCTGAGAGGGACAGGATGTGAAGTTTGTGACAACTCCCTTCATCTTCTATCTAAGTTTGTTTTAGACTGATACGATTTTTAATTCTTTGTAAGGTACATACATTCAACACAGTGTTTGTTCTACTCAATGTCACTGCTAAACCCTTTTTATTCATCTGCAGGGAAAGTTCGATCACCGAATCCGTCTGCTCCTTCTGYCATCTCCTCCCCTTCCCTCCCCTCTGACTCTCCAAGCCAAGACATGAAGTTACATTTCTCTATTTCTTCCATCAGCTTTTGTGGTATGAGAGTTCCACTAAGACATGGGTATGTTCCAAAAATAACATGTGAATAAGGACTTCTGTGTTTTTAAGACCTGACCCAAAATATTTATTTATCCAGAAGTTGAAATTCTCACGAGCAATGGGTGAATTTCTAAGGAGAGGAGATTTGTGGCAGGCTCAAATATAACTTGGAATCTCAAGACAACAAGTGCTGTAACACAGGCAAGGAAGGGTAAGCCTTAAAGCGAGTGTCACCAGAAATCTATAGATTAACATCATTTTATAAGTGACATCGGTCACTTTTATATTGGGAAGGAATGATGATGAAAGCATAAGCACGCTTAAATAATAATAGTGATTCCTTCAAATACCACAGTGATTTACCACTGACAGTGCAGGAAGAGATTGCTTATGGCAAACAGGAGAGCTGCCGTTTCCCAGGAGGTTTATTCTCCCACTGCAGGATACAAATAATTCCCATTGACTTCAGTGCCTTTCCTGCCGTGAAGGACTAGGAATTTACTGGCTTCAGTGGGAGCCATGAATAACTTCAGGAACTGTCAGGAAAATTAAATCCTAAAGAAACAAATTAAAAATACCTCTGACAGGCTAGTTTTTATATCTATTTCAAATATTCCTGTCACTGATAGCAGGAAAACAAACCTTCATGTAGCYTAAACTTACCCATCTACAGAACCTAAAAATTCCAGTAATATCTACAAACAAATGTAAGTTGTCAGACTAGAGCAGAAATAGCAATAAAAGACACAAGGACCTGCAAGATTTACTGTGGAAGAAATTCTCTGTAAAGTATCTGTCTCTTGGACAGATTTTATTAGCCGACAGCCGAGACTCCTTCACAAGGCAGATGCGCACAGGATTCCCTCACTAGTACCATGCAGTAATCTCACTATAATTCTGCATTTTGTTTCACTTACCAGTAAAGAGCAATCACATAAAAAAAAATAATCAAAATAACAGGTTATCCTTTCTGTTGGTCCTATGTTTAAATTCCCATCCTGCCCATCTGTACCACTTGTGTGGTGGTGTTTCTGGTGCAGATATGACAAATGTTCTTGGAGAACCATATTTGGTTGAGATAAAATTCATTGCTTGAAAGGAAACATAATGGGTAATGTTTAATGTGGTGGAGGAGCAGATGAGATAGCCAGAGAGCTGCTTCCTTGTCTGTGGTCCATTCCTTGTCTATGTCCAGTGCATAGCATTTTCACCACAGGAGTGTGTTTTCCTGATACCTATGATATGTGTGTCTGGCAATTAAGAGTGTGTGCACAGCTCTATTGCGGAGTTCTTACCGTCTCCACTAGCTGGACCAAGTCCTGATGCCATGACACATGACCAGGGGATTGACTCCCACGTGACTTCAGGGAAAGGAGACTACTGCAAACTGCACTGGAATGGCAGTGCTGAAGGAATCACTCCAGAAGCACACCTCTCTATGGAAAAAGGAATTAATAAATTAGTCTCAGACATGTATTGAAGATTCCCAATGCTACCAGTGACATAAGTGATGGGTAGAGATGAGGGAAAAAAAATGGGAAAAGGCARGGACTTACCTTTTCAGTGAGAAGAAATAGCCTTCACTGTATCTAAATCTGTAATTTTATACATGATGTGGGGTTTGGATCCAGCAGAGCTTTTCCAAGTTAATGGAGATTCACAAAACTTTAGGCAGAAACCTGAAAGAGCAAAGCCAGCTGGCCCACAAGATCACACAGAATGAATTTACTAAAACTGGTTTGTCCTTGGTGCCGCAAATGCGGACAGCCTACGTGGCTTGGCAATAGGTTGTGCTGCTGGGCAATGAAGCAGATTGGTAAAGGATGTAGAARAGGTAGGAGAGAGGCCTCATCTTCTCTTTATTATTTTTTTAAACACCTGTCATTCAGTCAGTTGCTAAAGCTCAAAAGAGGCCTCTCTGCAGAGTATTTTAATGGGCCCTGGGGCTAGGCAGTTGTTGGTCTGGATGAGTGGCCATCATCCACTGCAGAAGCAAAAGAGCAGRGAAGAAGGAAATTGTCTCAGACTCCCCTTGGCAGCCTCAGTGGCTGACTGTTAACAGGGAGATCCCACCTGCACATTTTATAGGGTCAGAGCCAAACCCGGAGGCTCCAGGGTATGCAGGYTCTTGATCACTCCATTACAGTAAGGATGTATATCTCCAGCTAAGCTCACAAACCATGCTGAGTAGCTACTCAGAAGATTAACAGGACCTCCTACTTCATGGAAACAGTGACTGTTTACATAATATGCAATGACAGTAAATCATAACAAATCCTAGGAGAAAACTCCAGTGAGAGATAAAATAACATGACCTTTGGATTTTTCTTCTTTTCTCAGTCTTGCAATCCGTGTCCCTATTTCTTCCTCCTGTAAGCATTTCTGCATATGCTTAGCTTTTAGCACACAGTAGTAATGCCACAGATTTCAATTAACCTAATTAGATAGGGGAAAAAATAGCACGTGCATAGTGGAATGCCCTCTTTTCCCTCCTTTTCTTAATGTTAGTTCCTAACATGGTCTCTGCCATAGCTAGAGCTCGCTGCCACTGTGCTACAAATGCTACAGTATGTTCCAGTTTGCAGGGTCAAGCAATTAGCACTCTAAACACAGGGCTGGTATAAGGTAGCACCACAACTGATCTCCATGACTGCATTAAGCTGGACCAGCTGAGGAGCAGACCCTGCCTAAGGTGGGGAGTTAATAGGCAAATGAACTAAACAAACACTCTGCTGTGGGAAAAATATTTGCAGTTGGGCAACTATTTTCTGAAACTCATCTGTCATTTGAAATTAATTACTGAATAATACCCTGCATCAGAAATCCTCATGCTATTTGCTATATTAAAACATGACACAGTTTGCACAAGACAAACAGATCTCACTGCTTTTCCCTGGGAACTCTTGCAGGCTTTTAGTGCACGCGTGCACATGCGTGCAAGCGAGCAGGGCCACGATTGCACAATCAGAGCTCAGATTGGCTTCAGACGAACCGTTCTAGTGCTTATGTGCAGGACACTCCCCTGAAAAATCACCTACTCCCTGCTAAGACCGAAGAGTCAAAAAAAGCCTCCTCCAGGACAATCTCCTGATGTGATCACAGTCGGCAAAGGGTTCTAGCTACTTTGGGGTTTCCTTTATGATTGATTTAGTCATTCAAAAACGGAAACCAAATTTKAAATAAGGCCTCTCACATGTAAACTCACCACTCTTCCGCACTCACCCAGCTCTCCATCACAGAGCAGTTTTAAGATCTAGTGGAAAAGAACAGACTTTAATGACCACACGTCCTTGTGCTCCAGAGTGTGGGCTACAGCGACTAATAATRGCTGAAGGTTTACATGTTTTTCTTGTGTTTCTGCTGGGACTGCTATGTCATTAATTCAGCTTGTGCCTGGCTACTTATGTTAAACATTCCCTTYGTGGCTTTCTCTAAAACTTAAATTTTGCATGTGACCACATGTAAATGTAAATGTGTATTTTTATGGTCCTGTAATCTCAGTGCTTTTAAATCCTTGCTGCCTGCAGGCATACAGTGAGCTGAAGCAGAAAAGCTYGGTCAGTTTGGGATCATTTAGAGCTAGTTTATTTGCTCTTTCTGAGTGGATTTGGTTCCTGTAGAGGTTTTGCCTTTTGTATAATAGAGTAAAGATAAGATCTAGGTACTTAATTAACCCTTCAGGGCYTGCGAAAAAGGCTCATTAAAAAATAGTCTCAAACACATTATATTTAAATACCTTATTTACAGGAATTTATATTATATTTCTCAACACAAGATATACACGCCACACACTTATACCTTTAACATTGTAAAGCATTTCTTTAAATAAAGCTGAAAAATGCACCAAATTAGAATCCAAAGCATCTGGATTATACCTGTAAATAGCTTGTAGTTTAGAGACTTCCTGATAACACTGGAGTGGCCTCCGCAGTGCTGTGTAAGCTGCACCCCAAAAGGGATCCCAAGTTCTACAAAATCAGTATTACTGCAGCATTAATCCTGACTAGCTAACACTGACCTGGAGCAGTTTCTCTGAGAGCTTTTGCACCTGCCCAAGGTAGGGACAAGTAGAGTCGATGTGATCACAGATAGTCTCTGAGGACCATTGGAAAGGCTTCAAAACAAGGTTATGGAAAATCTCTTTCTGGACTTGCTTCRTATCTCTAGGGGAGAGAAAATCCCCTAAATCTTCTAGGGGAGAGAAAAGCAGAGCATGAGTTCAGGTATGCAATGACCAGGCATATATGAACTTTTATTATATAGCTTATATAGTTGCTTGAGCACAGAAACATCCTCAATAATTCTGCAATCTCCTCCTTTTCCAACCCTTCATTCCATCCAGCCCATCCTCCATCCCCAAGACACAGGAAAAGCAAGGTGAGCAGAGACAATTGGGGGCATCCAACTCCACTGGGAATTTCCAATGAGAAAAGCAAAGTTCCTCCACAGGCCCAGTTGCTATCTCAAATCCCTGTCCTTAAAGTGTTCACCAAGCACTTGACATATCCCACTGACCCTGGACCTCAGGAATAAACTGTGCTGTGCCAGTGATGAATCCCCAGCTCATAAGCTGGTGCATTACTGGATGCAGTCCTGCACTGTACCGTGTGTGGAGAGGCTTAAAAGCCTGGGGAATTACTCTTGCTTCTTGTGGCATCTTGAAGCCTCGCTCCAGAATTAAGCCTGGTCGGTGCTTTGTCATAAGTGACTGCCTGAACAGTGAGTAGGATAAATGATGCCGGTGGGACCGAAAAGCAGCCAAAATTAATCATTTGCTTAATGGCTTTCCTAAAGAAAGATGCGTTTGAATACATATTTAAGGGCATTCACTGACACAGGACTTGTGGGAGCACAGATCCCTTCACAAGAAGGTATCAAGCCAGAGCTACATTTGTCACAGGTATTTTAAATTAAAGACATTTTAAATGTAATTAATTTTAAATTCTATATCCACACAGGTGGTAAAAAGCAAGCAAATCTTCACCCTACATTCTCTCCAGGAGCAAAAATTTATTTTTGGTCAGGGTTTATATAGCATTTCATACAGCAGGAACGAGTCTAGGATTGCATTCTAATGCTATACATATACTTGTTTGGTTGTTTTTTTTTTGGGGGGGGGAGGGAGGGGGAGTTAATCCTCCATTTAAAATTCTGCCTCAAAGGCCTCAAATTAATATTTTATTAGCTATTTTAAGGTCCTACTGTTAAGAAAAGACAAATGATTTCTTTTGTGAATCACTTGGGCAAGAGCAGGAAAATCTCAAATCAAGTTACTCTTCAACCTGTGCTAATAAATCCTGCATTGACAGGAATTCTTTTTGCAGTACTTCATTTTCAAGGAGTCGTGGGGCTTTTTAATAATCAGTGTTGTTGTTTCCTCTTCATGCTATTCAATAAAGCAGCAATAACTGCAAGCCCATCTCAGGCAATGCACTGCAACTCAGATGCAACCCTGAGAAATACCTCTGTGAAATCAAGTTTAATGAGATATCAAAATATCTCATCTATAAGTCCTGGCTGCTGGAGAGCACTTTAGAAAGCAAAGCCAGTTTCCCTAGTCCAGATTAGTCAACATCAGGTTCATTGGTCTAACGTTTCACAAAATATTTTCCCACATTTGTCCGACTGGAGTTTGAAGGGTGTAGCTGACAACATAAATGTGCCCTAAGGTGAAAATCCCTGAACATTTCCCTCGGTGATCTTTTGAGTCTGGACATTACTAATGCAGATGTCTGTAATCAAGAGATCTCTATGGACCTGCTAATTATTCCCTAGACTTTTCCACTAGCAATAAAAATCCCATTTGGTGCAGTTTGTTTGCAGAACTGCTTCCATTTCCACAGTGGCGGCATTAATTAGTAAAAACCTGTGAAAATTGTTGGAGTTTATAGGTTCAAAAAAAAAAAAAAACCAAAGCAAACAAACAAGCAAAAACCCTAAGCATCGCTCCTAAATATTCCTATAAACTCAGCCATGGCAACAAGACCTGAATGTCCAACTTTGCCTCCAACAGTTGGAGCTCCAACAGTTGGAGCAATTTTTCATGCTTGTAGCAATAAGTGGGAAATAATGGGGGTCTCAGATTCACATTAGGGAAGTTGCTTCGGTGACCTCTGCACGCAGATGGATGGTGAATTTCTCAGCTAATAAATCAAAGCTTCCTGAAGGTGCAGTGGCATCTCTCGCTGAGGCCCGTCGAGCCGCTGGCTGCCCTCTATTCAAAGGCAACAGGCCTCTACCCTGCAGGACGCTCTCGCTACAAATCCTTCCCTCAAGATTTGGAGATATTAGGGCCTCTATAAAGCGCCCAGGCTATTGGGGAAACAGCCAGCATCCTGCTGGGAAATGGACACTTTTCAACTTCATTGACATCTGTCACACCTCCAAAGAATAGAAAGTGGTCCGGAAAAAAGCCACATTATGACTTTCCCATCAGCGGGGCCAGTTGGGCCTTTGTTCTTAGCAGACATTTAAGAAGTTCATTGGAGCTACCTTGCTAAACAGGACGATTACTCAGAGACTCCTACCTTTGGCTTTTAGCAACCATAGCCCGTTGCTCTGCTCTCGGGTACTTGTTGCATTCGGCCAGCTCTCCTGTAGGAATTTCAAACAGAAAAGCAAAAACAGCTATGATGCTAGTTTTTCCGTGCACTTTTTATTAACTTTCTTCCGAATAAGTCCCTGCAAGCAAAACGACACCAATTTTTATTATCAGAAATATATTTATTAAGTGACAATCTAACTCCCAGAATAGTAAAGCATTCATTTTTTTGGAGTTAAAGCTTTTTCCCAAATGACCCTAAAATAAGCATGGGAAAGCAGTATTGTAAATATAGTAAAAGACTTCAAGCAATATACTCTTTTTGCTCAACATTATTGCCTATATGAAATACTGGTTTGGGATATGGCTGTCAAGTTTTGTATGTATAACAAGAGAATAAAGCTTAAAATGATGCTCCCTTGCTAATTAAAGTCTTTCGTAACTTTTAAACACATAGGGCAAAACTTTATGAATCTTCCCCACTTCAAGCCCCCCCTTGAAGTGGGAATTATATACASAACTCCTTCATTCATTTCCTTACTCATGCAAGTATTTCTTTTAAAACCAGTACAACTGGGCAGGCAGACCACTTGGTAGGGACACAAGAGTTTGCAGCTGCAGCCCTGGCACTTGGGGAGCATGAGCGACTCCAGGGACTCAGCTTCTCCAGCTGCACCACAGGTGATAACGCACAAYGTATGGGCTTTATACAGCACCAAGACACCTGTCAATAAAAAGATTTTTAATTGCCTTTACACTTATTCCGGAAGTGAATATAATCTACTCATTTTTGACTTTCTCTGTTGGGCTCGGCTGAGTCAGCACGGATTACATAAATGTAGCTGAGAAGAGAATTTGGTCAATGGGTTTCACTTTGCATCAGCTCCACCGAAGACCTCAAGCTTCAAGAGTGAGGCACACGAGGCAAGCAGCATTGGGCCAGTGTTTAGTATTTCATACAAAGGCAATGTTGAGCTTGATCTAGCAAAAGGATGGGGAATAATGTGCCTACCCAAAGGAAACTGGAGAGGGATTTTGACACACCTGCCCAGCTAGAGCACCAGAGACCTGGCACTACCCCGGAGCTTGGGGAAGGCTCGAAGAGGAAGAGCAGCAGGCTGGAATCACCGAACACTGAGCGAGACAGAACAGCTGCCATTTAAGATCAGAGGTAAGATTAGATGAGTAAAGGATAAGGTGGGCTTAGAAACAGGTCACATGTGCCAAAAGTCATCCTGGTCGTGAGCTGGCCACGCAAAGCAGCCTGCATCCCTCTGCAGTGACAGCTCTTACAGAACCTTTTCTCCCACTACTTGCAAGTCTATTTTTTTTTCGTAAAAGCTGAGCCTGAATGAATAAACTTAGCAGTACCGTAAAATTTAGCACTCTTCTAAGTTTTGGTGTAAAACATTATCAAATTCTGTTGAGCAGAAAATGTGCTTTCAATGAAAAAAAGAAAAACCCTCATTGTTAAAAATTAACATACTAAAAGCATTAACATAGTGTTTAAAAGACTCGGTTCATTCCAACACCTAACAACAAAAGCACCTACAACATTCCAGAATAGCTTCTCATTCAGTCAGGAGCTGAACAGTTAAATACCTTTGCAGGTCCAAAATTTAATGGCTGAGGCCCTGGAATGACTTCTTAAAGCTGCCTAATTCTGCAGCAGAGTGTATTTTTTGAAGAAAATGGACTMTTCAAATAAAGCACTTCAAATATCTTTTTAATTCTGATTTCATAGCCTGCAGACAAGCGCATTCCCCGCACCCCTGAGTGCACGTG
Organism: Nothoprocta perdicaria; assembly: GCF_003342845.1. NCBI lineage: Eukaryota > Metazoa > Chordata > Aves > Tinamiformes > Tinamidae > Nothoprocta > Nothoprocta perdicaria. The sequence continues at coordinate 2,064,422 of NW_020456232.1, read as the reverse complement.
AACGTTGCACAAGGCTGATGTTGCCGAGTGCAGGAAACCCAATATTTTGGGGCGCACTTCAGGTTTGGGGACACAAACAGTGCAACCAAAGTCAAAGAGACTGCTCGGAGGCTTGACATTACTCATGGCCTCAAGTGTTTTACTAGATTAGCCCGAAGAACCCCCCATCTCGCGGGGTCAAACTCTGACACAAGGGCAAAGAGGGATAAAACTGCAAGGAAGCCTGAGGAAGCCCAAGGCAGCGCTGCAGGGAGTCAGCACCTTCCTCCCAGCTAGACCAAGATGGTCCRAATGTCAACACTGCTATTAGGTATTGACTCTGCTTGCAAAAGGGGCAATGATTCAAAATCATTCTGACAAAATCCTTCTATTTCATGTCCACAGCTGGTATGAATAYTCCAAAACTGAGATTTGCAAAGGAGTTTGTCTTCTGTTTATTTTCTGTTTTTAAAAGTGTCAGATTACCTCTCAGACTCTATCTTCTTTTGAACAACTACCTATTTTATAACTCTGCATGGATGAAACTTTATCGCTGAGATTTGAAACTATCTAGGTATTCTGGAAAGTAAATATCCCATAAGTGTCCTAATAATATGCAAACATCTGCAAACACTAAAGAAGTGTATTCAACACCAGCAGCCAGTGCACAGCTAAGGTCCTGAGGCGAGCAGCATGGATTCTAAAACACACACACTGGTGGGGTTTAATGTTATATCATTAGGATCTCTTTGTAACGTTGTTTAGATTAAGAAATAATCTGATACTATTGTTGCCATGTGGGCTGCATATAGCAAGAAATTCCTGTCTTTCAACCAATTCTCTTCTTCCATGGAACAACTTCTGGCTTCTTGTTTTGCCTGGGAAGTGCCTACAGGCTTTGCTGCCTTGCTGTCCTTCGAGCGCACTAAGACGTAAGCCACATCGCTGCAGTGCCTGGACCATGGAATTTTCTTTGAGCAAATACGCTGAGCGTTATCAAATTGCCTTCATGAGGAAACAACCTCGCAGCCGTTTCCCCARGCTTCTCTGAGGAAAACGGGCCTTCCTCCTCCTCCCTTGCTGCAGAGGGGAAAATGCATCCCCACGGCGGCGTCCCCAGCCCTTGCAGTTGGTGCTGCAGATGCGCTAATGACCCAGGAGCTACACGGGACCTGCCCCATGCTGCGACTTCCAGCTCTGCAGGGCCACACGGAGCGTTTCATTTGTCTCATTAACTTCCCACTGTACCAGCCAGGGCTTTATTGTGCAGCACTTTTCTCTGCCAACTTTTACAGTTCATATACCTCAGCAGGAGCCTGCGCACAGTGACCCGGGATGGCCCTTCCCGGCCTGCGCTCCTGGGAGACACATGAAAGCAAATCACAAAAGCTCCAAAGCGGCGTTTTGGGAAACTTCCGACGAGCCGGGGGCCAACAATGGAACAAACAAGCGCAGCGACAACGACGCTCAGTGTAACACGCCAGGCGCAAACCACGGTGTCTCGCCTACAGCCTCGGCAAACATTTCCACTTGATTTCCCAAGGAAATGAGGCTGATGCTGTCATGCTGCCTGTCTCTTCATCTGCCTCCCCCTAACAACTTTCAAGCCTATTGGCACATTTCAATRCAAGTTGTCAGGGGAGCAGCAGAAGTCTCCAGGATAATTAAGTTCCTACAGGTCTTGTGAAAAATCAGTCATTTCACAGAGGAAAGAGACCTAAATTAGAGCCCCCAGCTGAGGAAAATCTCCTTGACGGTGAGGGATCGATGGATACTTGTCCAGGCAGTAGAAACCAGCTCACTGCTCCACTGCACAAATAGCACGGGCTGCCTCGAGCCCTCCTGGCCATTGGGGGACCTGCAAAGGATCCAAGGGGCTCATGAAGATCCCTAGAAGGTGCATGGGAGTCAGGGAACACAGTTTCATAGGAAATCGGGCTTSCACTACGYCTCAAACAACTTACATWTTTTTTTTTCACATAATGAATGGGATAGCTTTTGATTTTAGCCCCTTAGCTGCAGGATTTCTGCTCTGTAAGTTATCCCTTGGCCAGCACGCGATGGTTCAAGAATTCTTGCTCATGTTATTGGTTCTGATAAAGAAATTTATTACTGGCTAGTGCCTGCTCCAGAGCTTCATTTCAGYACACAGATATTACCAAGGACAAAATGCATTACATTTATAACTAACATCTTTAATGGTCTGGATGTGAACACCAACCCTTATCTCAGAGCCGAGTAAGGGAAAAAAGGTCATGAATTATTCAAATAATAATACTTTAAAAATAAACACACACAGAAACCCGGATTTGTGACAGAGCAAAAAATGGCATACTTAAACATGAGTRAATGAGGAAGTAAATATTCAAGAAGAAACGTAAAGCACAGTAGAAACGAGGCTGGAAGCAGGACATTTCCAAATCCAAAGAAATGGAAGTCTATCCGTAAGGAGAAATGAGCACAGCTATTACGTGYTCATGGAGGAGGCAGCTCCAGCTGGGTATCCCAAAGCACTGCCCTGTTTGCTACGCAGCACTGCTGCTCAGCAGGTTATTAAAAAATTATTAAAAATAATGCACCACCAGGGCAGGCCCCCTGGTTTCTCCTGGGCACCTTCAGCATTCACGTGCCAGGGTCGGGCACCTCTGGATGCAAGAAAAATTACCCTAAAGACAGAACTAACACTATGAAAAGCATCTAGCATAGGTTCCAAGCCCCTAAGAAAGTCAAATGGGGCAAGCTGGGAAGTGAGCAGAAGGAAAGGAACGCTTTAATCCAAACGTACCTAGTACAGTACGTAGGGATCCATCAAGGCCTCACCTCCTAAGTGAAGAGCTAGCAGATACTTAGACACAGGGAAAAAGGACAGATCTTACACGTGAAGAACTGGCAAACATTTATACACAGRGGAAAAGGCCAGATTAATTGCAAGCCAGATAAGCAGAACACCGATGCCAAATTGGGGGGTCCTTTAAAAGTCAGATTAATTCAGTCAATAAATTAAAGGCTGCAACGCTTTACACATTGGGGATGGAAAGCTTCCTCCCTCTCCAACTTATCTGATCCCTCTCATGAAGAATTACAGTACAGATAAAGGGTYTTTTTAGAGACTGTCTTGGAAAAAAAAGGTTTACGCTTGCATTCTTTGTTGAAAGTGAGTTACTTGCTGTGGAGGTAATCATATTTTTAAAGGATTCGCCAGCAAATCTTGTCATTAGCAACTGCCCAACCATTCTGCCAGCGGAGCATTACTCTCAGAAACTAATGAATGAATCAAATTGTTAACATAGTGGTTTGGGAGAKGTTTTTAGTCAAAATGAAATTGCCATCCAGGTACCTGAACATACAACACATCCTCCTCATCCTCCTGCAAACTCAGTGTTATAACTGAGTGGGATGCTGTTGCTGAAGTCATATCCATTTGCATGGATATGAATTGTAAGAACTGGCTTTTTTTCTTCTTTCTAATGAGTTATTGATCGCTCAGGGCAGAAAATCCATACATTAACAGGCTGGCTTGATTTACCAAGCTGTGTTATTTTACAGCACTACTGAGAAAATTCATTGCACAAAGTTCTTTCAGCCACCCTAGACAAGACAGATCGATGGCCCTTTTGGAAATCAAGGTATTACAGCACTGATCAATCCAGAAAGTCATAAGCGATTCCCCCTGCAGCGGGACGAAGGTGTCTGCACATTTTAAGCGTGATGACGACCTGAGACACGGAACTTGGGGGTCAGRCAGACACCCCGCTTGTCCTACACACTCCACACGTTTCTAGAAGCTCTCCTTGTATGAAAAATCACAGGGCCTGAAAACTAAGAGCATTTGACAATGCAGAAGAATATATTCAAAAGGGGGAGGATTTTTGCGGGGGAGGATTTTTTTTGTTGTTGTTGCTTTTTTTCTTAGATATCCTGATGTAAAAAAAATACAAATTAAATTGATACTTCAGTCTTCGTAGGTATAAAAGTTACTTGCTTTCCTGTGACTTGTTAACTGACAAATATTTCCAAGTTAAACATTGATTTTCCTTTGCCTTCTTTTATTCTTATCCTCAGCAATCTCTCAGATTATGAGATTATACATGGATTAGACGCATAAACCACTCATTTCAGGGCTCACGGACTTTGGAATCATTAGGTCTTTATATTATAAACTTCGAAGAGCCAAATGAGCCCACGTCCTTCGAGCTCCTCCTAAGAGACTGAAGCGGTTAAAGCTACGGCGAGGTAGGATCTGGCCCCTATCTGGCAGGAAATAGTTGTGCAGAGATAACTGCGTGGAATTCTATGGCACGCAAAATACATATGGCCATATTAGATAGTCTTGAATTCCCTTCTGACCTAAGATCCATTAATTTCCTCATGCTTCCTTGGTAAGTGGAAGAGTAACTTTTGACGAGATGCAGATATATTTGCATCTTCACTGAACTACTGCTCCCCTCCTTGAACTCAGTATTGTCCCAGCTTTTGACTAACCCCACTGTGATTTTACTGCCTTCTGTTTACGAAAATACTCCCAAAAATGAATAAAATAAGCACAGCATCCTATGAAAAACATTTTAAAAGATGTCAGTGGAAGAGACAAAACCCAGAACAAAAATGTTCTAAATTTTGTTGCTGCTTTGCTGCTCGCTCCCAAGAACCGAGTTACTTCTTTTCCACATCTTTTTTTATCTTAAAAATAAGAGAAATGCTGCCTGCTTGCTTTTCTCTCAAGCATATTATAAAAATTATTTGATGTTTGTGCTTGCTTGGTTTCTTCAGTTTACTCAAATTTAATATTAAATATAAATTTGATAAAATTAATAATTTAATTCAGCAAAGCTCTTAAGCATATACTCCAAGAACAAATATAAACTTCTGTAAATGCAAAACACCTTGAACCTGATCTTCACAACTGCAATTTTTTTTTTTTTTTTTTTTTGTGAACTCCCTGCAGTTTGCAAGTAAATTTGGGGATGCTGCTTAAAATGGATGTCCCTCCTCCCTTGCAGTGAAATAATCTCTACAAGTGACTTGGCCATCCAGCCTGGCTCCTCTGGAATCATGGTGATTATACTGATGAGTGCAGGGAAGTGAAAAAGCTTGGAGAGAGCCATAAGGGAGATAAATGGGGCTTTTCTGTTTCTTCTGCAGSGAAACGCTGGCTAAGGAGATAAATGACAGAAGATTTGGGACAGCACAGCGGTCACCCAGGCCCGTTTCTATGGAGCAAATGAAAGAGGGGCCCAGTGACCATGTACTAGCCAGGGTTCAGGTACCCCTAGGTGACAGTGCCTGGGTGGCAGAGCTAAGGTTCATGGAAACAGCACCTGGAGAGTCTCTGCTGTGTGTTAGTCTCTCCCTAGCAATTTGGGCTCCCACGTTAAGTGTTTTCTAAGGTTCTAATGTAGAATCAGTGAAGACGACTGTAGGTTACACAGAAGACTGTCAGACCACTTTATTAGCAGCAACTTCTGAGAACCATAAAAAAGTGAGCAGAGAAAATATTCTGTGTAGAAGAAGGCAGAATTTACAAAATCCTCCAAAGTCAAAGCTCTTCAGAAAAACAGAGCAAACACAGGGAGAACTTAAACAGCACTTTCCTTCCTGGCCAACAAGAAAATGGTCTCCTTTCTGGCAATGCAGCTTCTGAAGCCATCAATGATTTAACTGGTTCTGTTAACTCAGGCAGGAGAAGCAGACTATTAAATGTGCAGAAGTTCAATGAATACTGCACTGAAACAGTTCAGAAAAGAAGACAGGAATATTCTATTACTAATTGATGGCTGAAACACAAGCTGGTATGAAAGGTATGATATAGTGTGGGGAAAAAAAAAAAAAAAAGAAAAAAAAAGTCAGAGAAATATTCATAAAGGATTTAAGACTAAGCTAATTAGAACTTACCCAGGAGGGATAGCTCTACCCAAACTGAAACCTAAGGAGTGGGAAAAATTCTGTCAGCCAGGATAGCCAACATGCAGGAAAAGAGACCAGTAGCAAAATACTGCTATTCGCACAAACAAGACAAAGTTCCTGAATGTGAGAAGCCAAGACAACGTCTAGCATTTGAAGAGAAGACACAAGAAGTGCAATGGCTCACGTCACTTTGGCACTCGCAAATTCTTGCAAGGGAGGTGCTGGACRAAGTCCAGTACCAAAGGGATGCTGCTGCGCGCTGAGGATGGTACATTGGGCTGCAGAGGATCAACTGCCTACCAAGAAAATGGAAGGTTACGTTGAGGCTGGACACAAGCACACAAGACAAATGATGCCAGAAACAGCAATATTAGTGTGATTTTGGCAACATTTGCGGAAATAACCAACAAATAAGCAAAACTCTTAGATTATAGCAAAGCATAAACTAAATGTCAGTGTAGATAAACTTAAAAAAAAAAAAAAAAGGATTGTGGAGCACTATCTGTTGTGGTAAAAATATGTTCCTGGGACTATTTTAAGACTCTAYAGTCACTGCAAGAGTTTGGGGCAGAAACAAAGGAAAATTTAGATGTAACCTCCCCAGGGCAAGTAGCACCTCTGAGTTCACAAACCTCAGAGTGCCCAAGTACATGATAGTTTTGTTTCTGCTGTCCCAGGACGCTACTAGAAGATCTGGAAAGGATTATGGYTTGAGAACCACAAAATGAGCAGAAGATCTAAAAATCAGTTCAATCACCAGCTAACACACAGGTGGGAAGCTGCAGTCCTTCAGCTGTCCATTGGCACATCATCACCGAAACTGAGGAAATCCCCTCCAATATGTAAAAAGGACAAAACTTCTATAYCTGAAGGGTGAAGCAGGATCTGTCAGAGACCTCAACACCAAGCAACTCGTTTGGCAGAGGACTGGGTGCTGGACTTGCTTTTTGTATGTTTTTATATGTTTCCCAGTGACGACAGCCCTCTGCCAAAGCAGGCAAGGTTGTACCTGTATCAGGTTCATGGTGAATGAGGTAAGGCTCTGCTTGCTCTGATGTAGTCTGAAATAAATGGGATGGACTAGTGATCAGATTAAAGAAGTGGGTCAGCTCTGTGGCTGACGCCACCCCACTGACATCAATGGAACTAAGCTGATTTACACCAGCTGAGTATCTGGCCCGGAGGTTTCCATGTATTTAGGCAAAATAAATGAAAATGTATATTAAAGGCTCCCCTCAGAAAATCCCAAGGCAAAGCTCCCTGTTCCAAAATAAGGCAAATAAATGACAAGAATGTAGTTAGTGCGGATATCACCAGTGGAAAGAACAAAAGTCAGTGCACTCTAAAGCTTGAATCATTCCTYAGACTTCTGAGGGAGAAAGAAATGCATAATTCAGCACAGAACAACCTTAACTCTGACCCAAAAGAAACATCTATGCAGTAGTCATGACTGGAATGAACAGGTACTGTCCTGTGCCTCATGAAACATTAACTCCTATCCACATCGGACAACTGAGGCTACAAAAGGAAGTTTAGCTTCTGCCCAGAATTCTGCATCACGCCTGTACTACTGAAGAAAAGCAGGATTTCTAGTCTCTGTGCAGGAATAACATTTTTTCCAGAAGCAACTCCACATGATAGATAAATCTCCRGATAGACCTCAGATAGAAGTTCACACAGCCTAATATCCTAATTCTAATAGACCTTCCTTTGGAAAATATCTTTATAATTGCTGCTTCTCTAAATAGTTCTGTGCAAATATTATGGTCAGTCAACACRTGCACATTGAAATGCTTTGAAATTATATCCCTCGTGAGAAAATATGTACTTGTTGAGAGTGGGAGACCACTACAAGAAATGAAAAATCAGATTCATTATAATAAAATCAGAAAATATTCTGWTTTCTTTGCATCTAGTAAAAGTGGGCCATATCCTCAAACAGATGGAAATCAGACTTGTCCCAGAGAAGTAACCAGAGCTTTGTCACTCAGACCACGGTGTGTTTATCATACAAAGAAAATAAAACATACCGTTAGCCATGGTAATGTGAGGGATCTAGAGACATGGCATTTCAGGCACGTTTCGCTGTATTTCTTTCCAGGAACAGCACCAAGGAGCAGGTATTTCATACACAAGCACCCTAATCTGTGTTTTCAGCTTACTTCATCCTGAGAAATTCCTTGGGTGCTTCTATTGACACTGGGTTGACTCAAAGCACAGATGTTTCTGCYGAGGCCCTAGAAGACAACCAGAGTTCATGTCTTAAAAGTCCATCACATTCAAGAAGGGGGCACGTTAGTCTTGCCAGACACGTTAACTTAGTCTGGGATCTCCCAAATGTGTATGACTTGCATTTGCCACAGTAAACTTTGGTGTGTTTTACCTATACACAAGCCAAAGACATATTTACAAAGTAAATATGCATGTTTATATTTATATTATGGAAATTTTTTTCCTCACGGGAAAATTACTATTTTCCCCTCCTAATCTTCAGCCTCAATTTTGAGGCCTTTCAGAGTCCTGTCCCCTCTCAGACCCGATTCACACCTGCTTGGTCCTTCAGAGAGCATGAACAAGCAGGAAACTTGAAAGGACAACTTGCTGTTCTGATCCTTCCCCTTCTGCGTGCAATGCGCATGCACTAGGAACCCTCCTCTCGGAGCATCTACGCTCGGTAGCTGCATACAGTGCAATCCTGGCGTTGCTCTTATGCTGCCAGCATTCCTAAAATGTTAGAACGAAGCTCAGAACGTGACCTACAGCACAGTGGAGGAAAAGTTCAAACACAAAATGAGATATCCATCCCACAGTCTGGATTCCAGTAAGCAATTTCCTTTTCCCAGTGCACCATAGATTCTCACCAGCTAGGCAATAACAGCAGAAGCCTTGCCAGTTTTTATTTTATTTTTCTTTAACCCATAAAATTTCTGCAAACAATTGTACAGATTTCCAGTTTCCCTTTGATCGGGCTCTGCAACAGCGATTCCAGGCCACTGCCTAGGTATGATTCCTCCATCCCAACACATACAATGGAAATGCCCTGGCCCACCGAAAGCCTTCTCATTAAAGCTCTAATCTGTTCCACTACATTCTTGCAAGACAGAATTATCCAGCTTTAAAGCATGCCTCAATAGTGAGCCGTAATAAGACTGATAGAAACAGCTTAAGTAATTGGATTGCTATATGGTATTGAATGTCYGACAACAAAAGATATCAATCTCTATTCTGCTCCCGCATCTTTGTTCCAGCAATGAATTCATTTAGCAATGCACTTGGAGGCTCGCAGGCCCCGCAGGAGAAAGAACAGACTGCAGACACAAAAGCAGGGCCATCTGATGAGCACAGAGAAAGCGACTGGGCCATTCCAAGAAGTTAATTACAGTGAACAAAAGCACAAGACTATGACTTGTTGACCATTACCATAATCACATTACTATAGTCTTCTTTTATTCCCAGCAGCAGAGGGTCTATTCTTTCCTTCCATTTGGCACTGGGCATTATATTGGTGTTTTGTCACCTGAAATGTTCTGTAGAACAGAACTCTCTCCAAAGATACTTGGAAACATCACACACTGCYTTGGGATTGCTCCTTTTACAATGTATTCCCTTGGGATTGATTTAAAAATAGCAGAAGGAGATTTCTTTTAAACTTTGAATGGGGACAAAATGTTCCAAACATTTTCTGCAAAAGATCTGTAAGAATCTTAGCCTATGACAGACTGTGCCTGTTTATGATATATGATATTTCTGCTATTGATGTATATTACTGAAATCCTGTCAGGATAAAAYGGTTTGTGACATAGAGCTTATCCTCACAACTACTTTTGGAGCTAGACATATCCCACACTTACACACATATTTAACAACACTTTAAATCCTTATGGCCACTCCTGATTTACCCTTGARTAAAGCAGCTCCTGCTCCCTTCTAAAAACAACTGGCTTTCGACAAAAGCAGAAATTTAAAATGGATATGAGTTTAAATGCATAGTACTCGGGCTCAGTGTTTCCATATGTGTTAGATATGAAAACCTGTCATGGGGGGGGTCAGGATTCTCGGAGAGAACCCAGGGAGCTGGGTGGCATCTGTGCTGGGAAAGCCCTCGCCTCCCGCTCCACATGCCAGGGGACACATTTTTAACTGGTGYGCATCAGCCTGGCACAAAGCTAATCTGTCTGGTTCCAATAACACACACATTTCATACAAAATACAACYGAAATAAAACATAGCTAGATCTTTTCTTCAAAGTAACTTAAATGGCATGGAGAATTAATTCCCGATCGTGCAGAATTGCTCAAATGCTGCTGTGCCAAAAGCTGTATAAATTTATTTAAAAAAAAAAAAAAAAAAATCAGCAGCTTGAACACAGCGATAACTGCCTTTCAGTTTGGAGGGTAAAAAGAAATGGGATTCTCTACAGCAGGGAAAACAGGAGTAGGGTCCATTCCTCCCAGATAGCTCCAGAATCAAGAGCCCAACTGCTCTGCAGGAAAAGGGAGAAAAGAACAAAACCATGGGAGAATATCAGGATCAACAACTCTCTGGGTGTCCAAGCAGGAAGAAAAACAGACACATAGCCAGGACTTGCCTTTAATCCATCCTAGACTCAAAATTTCTGTACAATGTCCAGTCTTTCTGCGATTTAATTCAACATATAGATGAAAAATGAGCTGCACAATGGTCTGCCTTTCAGCTAACCAGCCAAGGCATTCTGTCATGGAAACTACTGAACTGCCACRTCTCAAGTCAACCCTCAAGTCTCAAAAAGAAGCACCAATCTACCTAAAGCCCACCCTGCCCATGCTGGTGACCGCTTTGCAGCCCACGTGCTGCCTCTGCACTAAGCGCAGCTCCCAGGGCAAGGACAGGAGGTTTCGTGCAGCAGGGCTCTCCAGACCTCAGCTGCCCAGCGTAATCTCTGCTTTGCAAGAAAGTCTCTAGCCCAAACCGATGCTTTTCACACCCCCAAAAATCCCCTGTCAATGAGCCAAACCCGGAGAAATCTATCGAAGCGGGGCACACTCCTGAACAGAAAATCTCTGCAGTCAACCAGCAGTGCCCTGGGGAGCCCTGCATGGCCACAGGGCAGCCTGATAAAAATCACCCGCTCTTGACTGGAATTGGTCTCCGTGGTATGGCTGGACACACCACAGCACATTTACTGTCATTCCCAACCCGTATTCCAGCAACAGTCCAGCAGCACCAAGAAATAAAAACACTCCTCCCTCATTCAGCACTCGTCCTCTCTCCAACATCAATGTAATGAAGAACACTGGCCACGGCACCCTGCTCTTTCGGCATGGAAAGAGAGGCACCGCGGTAGCTTTTGGGTCAGGTGAGCCTGGGGAGCACTGGGACACTCTGCCCATCAGAGCCCCCTTTCTTTCAGCTGTGAATTCAGGAATCCCCCAAAAAGTTTTGTTTGAACTAGGACAGCTTCAAATTCAGGCCTGAAATTTTAATAGCAGCACTGCTGGTTTGGAAGCACTAAGCGGTATAGACACTTCCCTATGCAGAATAATGATTAAAATCAGCAGTGCTTTAGGCTCTCTTGAAACTTGCTGGAGATTTATTCTTTAAACAAGAAAATGATTTATTTCAAAAATTATCTTCAGGCGGATTAAATTATGTGCTTTTAGGGCCCTCATTCACCACAAAATTAAGAACACTGGGTGCCAGCCATGGAAACCCCGTGATCCTTTGAGACTCAGCACAGGCAGAGACTCATCCCCATGCAGGAGAAAGAAGCGTCTCTTTCCCATGGCCACAAAATGCCATCCCTGACCTCCTGCTTGGCTCCGCCATCCRCACAAATCCTTCGGCTTCCCCTCTCTCGACCTCCCGCAAGTCGCCATGGACATATAAGGCACAGGTCCCACCAGGACCACCCCGGGCACACTCCGCGGCGCTGTAGCGACACGAGAGCTATGCTCTGGAAGGACTGCCTGGYTGCAAGCCAGATGCCCCAAAGCCATTGCGTTTGCTAGGAGTAGCTAAMAGCTCTAGAAGACACCAGATTTATTAAGGAAGCAATAATGTGCAATTAAAGTAGGAAGASTCCACCAGGAATACTGAAAGAAATACTTTAAAAAAATGTCCTGCACCTTCCTAGAGGAGAAGTCACTTCAGCTAGTAGTCTAGGAGTATCTTTACCGCCATGAAAGGCTCCCTTTTGGTCTTGATGAATCAGGCTGAAAGTTCAGAGAAAGTTAACATGTTGGTGAATTTTTGCTGAGAAATAATCTCTTCATGTCCAAGAGCCTCAAATGCAAACCTAAATAAAAAGGTTCTTGTGCCAAGCAAGGTTTCGGAAGAATGACTCATACCTTTCTCCCATTGCCGAAGCCCAGATCTCCGTTTCATACATAAGAACCCTCAAATGTTGATTCTTCTTTTCCCTTCCCACTCCATTATTTCTGTTTCCCCTGATTTCAGCTTTTGCTCCCTTTATGGTTTTTCAGCTCTGACTCTGTAAACAAAAGCCCATCGCTGGACCTCTTCCTATTCTTTTCACCACAGACCAAGTTCACTCGCAAGGAGCCATTCACGCTGCCTGACAGTCAGCGCCAACAGCGAGACGCTCTAAAACACGGAGCACGTAAGTCTTCCTTAAACACATACTCCAGAATTAAAGATACCCCAATGGAGAGAAAACATTAAAATTGCAATATGATCATCCTCCAGAAGACCACAGGCCCTGAACCAACAGATTTTCGCTACCATCACACTATGACTCACTATAAATTCACCTCAGCAGCAGGACAAACGATCGTGCCCAGGCTCACAAGTCCTACTAAGTGCTGCCACTTTCTTGTGATTTAAACCACTCCCTTTTACTCTGATGTCCTTATCAGTTAGGAGCAGCTGTACTGCATGGCTACCTGGCTCAGCCTCACTTTCTCAGCAACAGAATTCCTTACGCTCGTATTTTAATAGACTAAAACCTAAAAATGAGTGCTTGGGATGAGTGTTGTAAAATTTTGTCTAGACATTTGTTTAGAATATATGTACATTTAGTTTAAATTTTGTTCCTTTCCTATTACAATAATATCASTACTTAAATTCCGTGCCTGGAATCCCCAGGGAGAAGGGAAGAGGGCAGAAAAAAGGAGGGGTCCAGACACGGGCAACTGAAGTGTTTAGAAGCTAAAAGCAACATCTGTAAAAAGCACCTGAAAATACCAGGGTATGTATCTATCCTAAATGTAAACGAGATGAGAGATACGGAGCAGATGTGCAGAAACTCATGTCCCCTTCACGTACACAAGACAAAGGAATGCCAATGAAATGGAAAGATAAGGTTTAAAACTGAATTAAAAAAAAACATAGTATGAAAATAATTAATCCCTGGAATTCTCTACCAGAAGAAAAACTAGGAAACGAGAAATGCGGCCCTTGAATGAATTAACGATTTGTATGTAAAACATCCTCAGTTATTTTTAACACAATACAACTACACAGATATAAAGCTCTGTGATTGTGATTCGAACTACTAACCAAATGCTCTGGATATTTCTCCTTCGCAATTACTTTCTAATTTCTTTGCCCCTTATATCAACCAATACTGACACRTGATATTGCACGGGATTGTCTTATCTGCTATGCCAATGTTTATACTTCTCTATTGCTTTCCTTCTCATTTAATTTATAATACAATAATATTAATAGCATTTTTCTTTTTTGAATGGTGCCTTTCTAGCTCAAAGCCATTAGAGATCTCTTGAATGCAGGACTTCCATTGTGAAAGCACTGCTTACATGAAAACTCTTCTGATTATAACATTCTGTTGACAAGCAGCCAATGGCTATTTTGAGCAAGAATACAATTCTAACATATGTAAGCGTAACAGATACTGTGAAGCAACTACACTGTAATAAAAGCAAGAGCTATATTAATGGTTATGTAAAAGCAGCTGTTTCTAATGTTTAAGGATCTCTTTTAGAAGCTTTAAATCTTCTAGAAGTTTAGGACAATTGTTTATTTGTTTTCTTAAAAAAAAAAAAACTTGAATTATAGACTAATCAGTTTTACTTGTGGTCAAAGTTATCTAAGATTTAATCATGTTTTAGAAAGCTGTGTCYTGTTGAGAAATGTGTCAAATAAAAATCCCACAGGTCTTCTTAGATCAGTTTGCAGGCTATTTTTATYGACACTGGCTGAGTCACCAGAATGAAAGACTGGCCTTGTAGTCGATCCATGGGGCACCTACTCAGCAGGTGTTTCAGCAGAACTTCATACAGTTGATGTTTGAGTTTCAGGTTAAAGTATATGTTTCAAATCCTGCTTAAATTTTTGCTTTGTTTTGAAGATAGAGGTTAAATTCTTATTCTTAAACAGGCTGCCTTATACACTTTAATTTTATCTCTCTTTGCCACCATTCTGTCCCAAGGTCCTAAACTCAGTTTTCTGGAGGCAGGACTGTCTTCGGTGACTCCAGCTGAGCTCCCATCTCAGTTATCAGCACTAAGCCCAACTATCACAGTCAAACTGGAAGATTTCCCACAGGAATCAGCCTTTCACTCTTCATCTCAGGACAAGACTTTGACCAAGTGATTTGCTCCAAGTCTAAGTCCAATGCAATTTTCTACATGTTTAATGCCAGCTAAAGACAGGGGGTCAGCATAAAAGCTCCTCAATTCAATGGCAGATTTTCTAGCAGCTTTGAAAAGGTCTGCACCAAAGTACTCAGAGACTGATCAGCCTGACTGAGAACTTGCCCACTCTAATTTTTGTCATCAAAATCTCTTTAGCCTTGGCTGGTCTTGAAGGCTGAAGTGTCCTATTCACACAGCCAACTCGTAGAAGAGGCCACCTTCCCTCCCACAGTGCAGGAGTACAAAATAGGCTGTAACAAAAGCAGTTTTCACCCAAATTTTGAAGTAGGCACAGCCCTTCCTCCTCAAGGGCCAGCATATTTTTGCAGCACAGTATTGTCCTGCCCTAGCCCCAACAGTAAGAAATGTTACTGCAAACGTATTTTTTTCCCACTGAGCCAGGCAGATAGAAAACTGCTTTCTTTCTGTCCAGGACTTCTACTCCACGACGATATCTCTTATTTTGGTTACCTCCTGAAAACTGCTCTCCTAGGCCCCAGCACCATCTTCTGTGGCACTCACYAGCTGCCAGGAGTGTCCTACTGGGCCCCAGCGCTGTGTGTCTCGCTGGCACTGCTCGAGCCTCCGCGCCTGCTCTCCAGCAGGAGGGTCAGGGCAGGCCTCCCTTCTAGGGAGCTTTCATTTCCTGTCACTCTAATCCATCCTGCTCCTTCCCACATCGGCTTTCCATGATCCTCAGCTCTTCTGTTTGCTCCATTATAGAACTTGAGTTCACATACTGTTCTCTACGAAGCTCTACCCCATACTGGGCTGCTCTTATTCCCTCCTTTCATTATAATGTAATAAAAATATACAGTAATATTATTATATAGTAATAACATGTACAGATGAGTTTCTTTGCTGAGGAAACTGGACCAATCACTGCTAGCAAGTGCTGATCCTTTTTTTAATCAGGGCACAGTCATGCTCACAATCTCTTCCCACTCTGTTTTCACTGATCAACACCTTCCTCCCCAAACCCTGCCATTCAAGCACCATCCCCTCTGGTGATGAGGGTCCTCCAGGTGACACTGAGAAAATATCTAGGAAGATCTAGGGATAAAAGAGGATGCCCAGCTCTGAAAAGTGCTCCCAAAGTGTTCTAGTCAGCAYGGGTTGAACATGGTTCATGGTTCTAGCTAACATGGGTTTCTCAGTCCCTCTAACCCCCGATGTCCATGGGATCTGGTGCTGCCAGGAAGAAACAAAGAGCTAGAGTGAAGGTGCTTTCCGGAAAGATATGACCCCTGAAAAGTGAGGAGCAGGAAAGGTTGTGCAAAGGAGAAGAGAATCAGGGAGATCTGAAGAAAGGAGATGAAAAAAGATCTCCCATCTTTGCATCTTCCCTGGAATAAGTGATTTATCTAGGAACAGGCCAAAAATCTATTGGTCCCTTATAGAAACCAATATGAAAGATAAAACTAATATTTCAAGGTGACAGGGCTATTCAGTTTCACTTTAAATGTCGCTTTTGCCAACCAGGAACCTAGATGTCCTTTCAAGTGCTCTCTTTGTGAAAAGACCCTCTCTCCCTATACAGCTACAAACATTCTGCTGCCCATATATATACCAAGAGCAAAAAAGACCACAAACATAATTTCCTTCTGTACTAGAAGGCATCACCCTGAGAATAAAGTTTGCAAAAATCCTTCTCTTTCAGCAAGTTTCCCTTAGCAAAGCTAGCTGGGGCTTGGGGATAATCCTCTTTCAACAAAGAAAACATTTTTTTGTAACCTGAGGGAACAAAAAGAAAGACCACATTTGAGTAGACAAACAAAAGTAACTTTTTGGACGTATTCTTCTTAAAGCTCAAATTCATCTTGCCAGTTCTGATCTGACAGCTTTGCATTTTGCCAGCAGGACCCTGCTTGTTAATAGACAGTCTTTACTCTTGGCTATTGCTTTTGGGGAAGCTTCACTGGCCACGGTGCAAACGTCCCTTTCGTGCAGGCTGCCCCTTTGCACAGAGCTACATGTTCCACAGAGCCCATTGCCTGGCCCAGAGCACAGAGAGATGAGAGGGATCAACCTTCACTAGGCTCCACTCAGGCTAAAATCAAGTGGTCATGCTAAGGAAATGTTTAAAGCTTTGGCGACCAAGACCAATGTCCTGGAGAAATTAAAAATTGTTGAGGGCAGAGATACTCATCCGGCATGAACAAGCCTTTCTTGACACAGTGGGAAAGCTTTTATTCCAGCCAAAGTGGGAAAGCTTTTATTCCAGCTGGCTCAGTAGCCAGCTTAGTACGCATCCTAAGGTAAGTCTTCAGAAGAGCAGCACTGATGTGCATCAGCTAAGAGCAGGCTTGCAAGGTTTCCCCCATTCTCTCTTAAAATTTAACAAAATCGCCCAGAAAATCTATTCTTTTTCTTTCAAGGTAATAGTTCTGCTACTTTCCCCAGCTTCAAAAGAGAATTTTTCAAGGTAAGTGAAAGCTGAAAAGGCTTTTTCCAGCTCTGCTGGGAGCTGCCAAGGAAAGAAGTGCTGTTTGCCCCTGGTGTCTGCCTGCTACAAGCAGCGCACGCTCCCTGCAGTAACAAACCCAACAGCAAACGAAACTCAAGAGTAGATTGTAGAACTAAGCACTTGAGTCCTCTGCAAACTAAACSAAATGCCCAAATGCTATAAAGGGACATGGTGCTACTGAAACAGAAGTGTTGAACAGGTACCGAGCTGCTGTCCACGCGCCAGGGCACAGCTAACACAACGTCTCATCTGCGTGGAGCTGCTGCGTCAAACTGCCCTGTGCTCAGGGGGCAGGTAGCTTCTCAAGCACGGCGCAGGCGAGGGCGGAAAGGTGCCCAGCTGACCCCGGCGTGTATCCTATGACCCGTACAGGATGGGTGCAGTGGGGCCTGCCCTTCCTGACAGGAGGTTGCTGTGGAAAGCAAAGGGAAAAGGGGCTGCTCTTCACAGCAAAGAAAAGGAAGCAGAATGTCTCCAAATGCAGAGAGTGGAGTCGATCCAGCTTGTGTCCCATCCTTACATCCTGGGAGCCAAGGGAGACTGCTCCATCCTGGCCTTGGGGAATGTGAATCCGGTTGCTTTCTTTCCAAAGGCCTCGGTTGCAGAATTAGGAGAGAAGGGTAAGGAGCAAAAGCCCCGCTCATCTCCCTGTAAGGATGTGCTGCTCCTGGAGAAGTGCTGGCTTCTCCTTCACTGCTCTAGATGAGACAGGTCACCTCAGAGAGGAGTCATTCCCAGCACAAGCTGTGGTAGCTGTCACAGGACATGCCCTTCCTCCAGCTGGAGACACCTGGGAGAAGGTYGTAGGACAAGAAATGGAGAGGCCTGCAGGACTCATGGGAAGAAGCCTGGCTAACCCAAGGGAAGCTTGGTCTTCTCATGGCTTTTGGACAAGAGACCCATCCCTGTTCTGCAAGATCCTTCTTCCACTGTCAAGAATTATGGGAATGAAACTCAGAGGACTTCAGGATACGTCCTTATACACCCATCAATGCATGAAACCGCATTCAAGGCAGGACAGGACAAGTCATTAAGCTAATGAGTGACTTCACTGCAACAATTACAAAATCTCTATTAATTTAATTCCTATAAGCAGGGGTTATTGAAGGAACATATTTATTTATATATAAGCAAAAAAATTACATGGAAAAAAAACTTTCTCTTTATATTTTCGATTGAAAACAGCCTGAGGTAGATTTGTGCTCCAATATAGAATGCATTAAACAATTAATTCTAATTTAAATCAAGTAGTACCTTATTCTTTCATAATTACTATATTTATGTATGAAATTTAAGCTGCTAAAACACTGAAAGTTAAGTTATGGAAGACGATGACAAAGAGGAAAAGAAATAGATGCTTTGCTACAAACACGGGCCGAAGCAAACTCGGGGAAGTTAGAGGTGGAAGGAAGCATGAGAGAAGTTAAAGTGGCGAAAGGCAAAAGATCAATGAGATCTTTCAGCACTAAAAATATCCCTTATATGCTGCTTTGAAAATACAACAGAGGTATCCAAAACCAGCCTAAATAAATCCTCTGAGGAAAAAAACTTACGGCCTGATATGCCTCTCTCAAGTATCTCTTCTAGCAATCTTGCTTTTGGTTTCAGTGTAATAWGAACAGAGCTATCTGCTTACAAAAGCTCTCCTCTTCCCACCAGCCTTGTTTGTTATTTTATGTGTTTCTGCATCATTTGCAGAGTTTGCTTTGATCTACATTCCTCCTGGATGTGCAGTTTCCTTTTCGGCTACCAAAAGGAAAACTGTTTGGTTTGAGAATTTGCTCATTTTGAAGCTCTGCTGGCCCAAAATACCTATTTTTAATCCAAATGAGCACAGTTCAGTGCTTTCAGCCCTTCAGCACCAGTTGCCTTCCTTTCAGGAAAAACCTCTTTCAAACAATAAGTGACCTCTTCATACTCGAATAAAGTTGCCAAGCTGTAATCCTAGCTGGCACAAGCAAGGGGTTGCCATTTGCTGCAGCCGAGTTTGAGGATTTACACTCCCGCAGAATTTGATCTGTGATTTGCTTTTGTTTTAGCACCGTTCTAAAACGGTCAAATTTTCCCTGCACAWGTGGAACCTGCCAACAGATACCACACTGCCCTAAAGCAACACCAGAACAGCTCAGTATAAAGTCTCTCGGTATTTCTCTGTTACAGACCTAAGCTGCCTTCCACCAAAACCAGAATTCCTGTTGCCTCCAAGGATTGTCTGGGCCTTGGTGAATTTGTGGTACTGTAAATCCCTCCACACAGCCCAGATGATGCTGAATGTAAAGTCTGAGCCATTTTAATCCTTCCTCCTTTTCTAGTCAGCATCACACAATACCAACKCAGTAGAAATAGTCCATAGACAAAACACAGTTCAGAAATAACAGGTAAACAACCTTCAGATGAGAAGAGAAGACAGGACACATCCTTGGAATGACTCTTTGACTGGGAAACAGGATATATTCTTCAAGGACCTTGCAGGAATAAAGTCCCAGAGGACAATTGGAGATTAGATCTTCTCCTTCATGGGGTTAGGCCACAGGAGTTAACTTGGGAAACAATTCAGATAAACAAAGCRCTAGCAAGAGGAAGGACACTATTAGATTTTGCCTCTGTGCACTTATTAGACATGGGCCTTCATGTCAAGCTCCACACAAAAAAACTTTATTTCAAATGAAAATAGAGCATAATGGAAAGTGGGCACAACCCGTGGCAATTCTTGGGACTAATTAACGACTGCGAGAATAGTCTTAATGAGACAGCCTGGAGCAAAGAGAACCATGATCTGTCCTAAGCACATGAGGGCAAATGTAGCTATTTCTCAGCAAACACCTGAATTCTGCGGAAACAGCAAATGCAGAAGCTGGGAGCTTTAGCCTTTCTTCATCTGCAGCCCAGCATATCAAGTGCGATCAAAGGCAGCAGTGCTCTCCATGAAAAATCTTTCTTCTAAGAAAAGAAATGGTTGGAAAAAAATGCTTTCAAGTGTATGTGCACACATCCTAACATAAACATTTAAACCATTGTTTTCTATATTCACTCTTTTGTGGCACAATTTCCTGTAACATTAAAAAAGATAATTTAATAACAAGTGTGCTGTAATTGTGACGTGCTGTGTGTGTAATTGTGATGGTGCTCTATGCAGCTCATTCTCTGAAGCCATGTCACCCTCTCAGAAAGTGAGAAGACTAAGATCTCACAAAAGAGAAGTAATACTTGAAGCATTCAAAGAATGCCAGGGGATAATCCAGGGAACCAGCTAGTTTCTTGTTTCTTTTCTTTTTCTCTCTCTCCCTCTCTCTTTTTTTTTTAAAAAAAAAAAAAAAAAAAAAAAAAAAGATTTCTAGAAACATACAAATTGTAATTCTGAGTTAAATGAGCTAAGAGGAGAAAACACCACGAGTCCCATCTGGCAAAGCCTTCAGCACTGTCAATACGGCAGCTCGAGCGGTTAAGACCTGAAACGGATCCACTTCAGTGATTAGGCTGATCCAAGGACACGGACAGAGGAGCAGGATTTAATGGGCAGGCGGGCAGGAAAAGTCTTTTAACACTTCAGAAAACGTTGACTTGGTTGAAGAAATTGGCTAGCTCAAGGGATTAGTAATGAGATACTGCGCCCCTTAGCACTAGGTCACCACCCTGAATCTGGTGCAGGTCAGTAGAAATCAAAAGCTGTTGCTGTTGAGTGGCCCTCAGGAAGCCAGCTGGTGGTCTTACCCCAGATACTACCAGCAAAATAGCTCTACCATCTTTACTGACAACAGTTTCACAGCATGTACTGGAGAGGTTTAGGTCTGGCATGGCATAGGAAAAGACAAAGATGTTCCCAGCAAATAGGCTAGGCTGGGATTCAGGACCGACAAGCTCCCTGCTCCTCAACAAACTTTTAGCATGACTGGGAGCATGAGATTAAGGACTCTGGTCAATACAACTTCAGTTCCTCGCTACTGACATCACTGGGCATTAGTGAATAAATGTCTCTGAAAGGTGAACCAAACGCCTGCATTTCAGAGTCCCATCTTTAAGATGGGAATAACTAACTTGCAGGATCACGGGAGTATGCAGCTTCATCCAGTGCCAAACTAAAAACAACAACAACAAAAAAAAAAAACAAGATTGGTGAACAAACCTTTTTCCCCCTAAAATCATCTCCTCTAACTCAAGAGCAAGACATCAGCTTGGTACTCACAGGGCACCCATTTGCAAAGCTCTATATTTAACATACTTAAAAAGAATAAACTCCTCTTAGAGCAAAAGTTGCCCCTGCAAAAATAAATTTTCTCTGATGCTCAGTAGTGTAGCATCAAAGAATCCAGCTGCTCCCAGCTTTTATCCCACCTAGAATGAAATTCTAAGGCCTGTGTTTTGCAAGAGGTCAAAAAGATTATCATAATAGTCCCTTCTGGTCTTAAAAACTATGAAATTGGAGAGTGAATCACAAGGTACTGGTCACTATTGAAGGCAGGAGAGTAGGCAGCATAGCTCAGTGACGGCGTGCGATATGGCAGAGTAAATCCGATGTTCTCAGGCCGTGTGAAGCTGGGACTGACATTTTGCCTTCTTTGTTGCCCCTTTGGGACACCGAGAGAGATGCAGGTTATTATAATAAACCCAGTCCATCTCAAAGCAGTCTAAGAATATTGCCTCTTATGAGAGCGAGTGCGTGAAGGATTGAGAAACACTGGTTATTTTCAAACTGGATTAAGTCTTTCAAAAGCTAATAGGTTTCCAATGAGCTGTGGTGCTGCCGCTGCAGCTGCTCTAATTTGAGAATAAAAGAATGCAGCCTTTGTGCCTAGGGAGCTGTTATTGATCTGAGCCAGGAGGATGGGGAGGCAGGGGGGCCGAGGAGGGTTATCCCCCTTTCAGCTGGGGTGGGGGCATTCCTTTCAAAGTCACATTATCTGCTAGTAACAACAAAGCCTAACCCCATGACATGCTGCTCTATACAGGATTGCACTTGTTGAGAACTAAAAGCATTAAGGGAGRGAAACCCTCCTCTGGCTACCTTGCGTGGCTAACTTCATTGAGGGCCCACGAGACCCAACAGATGGGTCTTGGGCCTCCCTCGCTGGGAAACGTGCCTGTCCCTTTGCATCTGGTGCCTCGCCGTGCTCTGTGCCATGCGTTCATTAGCACGGCAGGCTCACAGATTCCTCAGCACGTGCTTCCAATAAATATTGCAAACAGAGGAGTGCAGGGAAGCCGCCACTTGGAGCAGCAAGATTAGGGGTCACCCCCTGAACTGGGAAATCCTTCCCAGCGCGTGGGCATGGGCATATACACACACACACTCCCTCCCCTGCTGTCCTCAGCACAGGCGACAATAAGAGGCAGCCAGCCACAAATGGGCATTTAAGGAGACAGGTGTAGAATTGCTGCTATTCACGTTGTGGTAGAGCCTCATTCGTTCCCCTCTGCCACATTAAATAAAAATCATCATAATAAAAAAAATAAAAAGTCAGGGCAACACACCGATTGTGGATCCGTATGAGCTTGAGGCTCCTTTCAGACATAAAATGGGCTGACACTGGGTTATGCTGCTACCTACAAAGAAATTAATTGGGATTTAGGATTCAATTCAACAGTCAGACTCCTTTCTTCGCCAAGCATGTCTTGTCACCATCACAAATCAAGGATGCCCCTCATCACACTTGCAGTGGTCCATAACTCGGAGACCCATGATTCTCACTGGATCGGGGGGAATTGTGCCCTGTGCATCTGAAACATGGTGAGACTGAGTGGCCAACAGGGATGTGGGAATGGGAACTCTTCAGGTACTGCAGAAGGAGCAAAGAAAAACCTTTTGACTGAGAGACAAAATGACAGGACTCAATATCTTGACCATACTCCCTAACCTATTCTTATTCCATTCTTTCTCCTTCACTCTTATATCCACTTTCCTGTTAGCAGTTGCAGGCACCTTGCTTACAGCTGGCCTCAAATTAGCACTAGGAGGGCCTCAAACGATTAACTACTTAAATTACTACAGACCCTGTATAAAACGCAGTGTCTCAACAGCAAACCTCCCAAAGCAGGGCAGACTCAGGCTCTAAGAAGTGCTGCTGACTCTAGTATACAGTGCAGGCAGAAAGTACCTCACTGGATGATGAGTGACACCAAAGCCACTAGCACACATAAAGGGATATTTGCCTGCTAGTGGCCTGTCACAACATGTAGAACGGACAATTCTTTTTAATACCTGTATAAAGGGCAGGCACAGAATAAAGCTGGCATTTTTAGCTCCTTTGCCTAAAAGCTTCTCTTTGTCTCTGCCACCAAGGATGCTATCCATCCTCTGGGGCCTGTGCTTTGACTAAGAAAATTTTACTGATACAAAAAGGTTCCTTCTGCCAGAGAGCAGGCAGTGCCAAGGGGCTAGATAAACATATGCCATCGTGCCACTGTCAGTACTCCTAATTTTCTGTAGATTAGCAAAGCCTCTTCTATCCACCCCAAACAGAGGCTGAATTCACTGGACAGTCCAGAAAGTTACTTAATCATACTCCTAATTCARTATTTTGTGCCTTGATTTAGGCATATTTATATTTTGGACTGAATCCCCACATAGGTCTAACAAAACTCAGCGTGCAGAATACATTAGCTCAGCCATGCAAGGATGGCAGTCAAGGACAGGAGAGCATGCAACACACACTCAAATGGAAATTTGTGAACTGTAGTCACTTCCTTACCCACAAGACACCCCTGAATTCTTTAGTCTGGCACATGTAAGATCTTTTGCAATGGAGAAAGCATTAAGCACATGTCATTGTAAGCATTTAATAATGAAAAGACTCTATGTGAAGACTTCACACATTGTGGTGCTCTCCTAAAAAGAAAATGAAACTTGACCCAAGCACTTACTCAATGCAGCTAGCAAAAAGAAATGCTCTTACATAGAGCTTTGAGGAAAACCCTACTAGACACTTGGAACTAGCAGTTGTTTCTTGGAGACTGTGCTCAGCCCAGATTTCAGTGTCACCACTTCTACAAGTGACGAGAATAGCTGAGGTTACCGCTTATCAAATCAAAGTGTCATCCTAGCTGTGACAGACGTGCCAGCACTGCTCAGTGTCATGGGCTTTGCACCTACTGGAGCTTGATAAGAAGCACCCCTACTCAGTCCTAATGCCACAGTCTCGACTCACCTCCCTATTTAGAATGCAGCGATTCGAGATCCAATCACTGATGTACAGGAATTCCACTGCCAGGAAGACAACAGAGCACCAAAGGAACTGTGTTCACAGGTTCCTGTGGAAGCATCCACATGGGTTAACACAGAAATAATCAGAAAGCAGGTTCTACGTGTGTGGAAATATATGAAAGCGAAAGAGAAACTGTATTATTCTCTGGAATGGGGTAAGGTCTCCATATTATACTGTGACTGAAAATAATGCAAATTCACTTAGTAACAGCTGGATAAAACTTAAAAGCTCTGCCATAGGCRTAATTTTGTGGCCGGTTCTCACTAGGGTGATGCCTGAGTGCCACCTTGGCTTTTTCCTTGTTCTCAGACTATCCCATACATTACACAAGTGCCTCATTTTAATTCCATGATGCTGAGGGACAGACAAGCTAAGGTGGGGATCTTCAAGTCACAAAAGACACATACACAATACATAAAAGAGGGCTTTGAAAACACAGTTGTCTTAAGCAACGTGCCCCGGGGAAGCACGCAGCAGCAAACAGGATTGAGGTCTCCTAGTCTCTAGTCACTAGGGCATCTTCTCCCCCCAAAAATCTTATGTCACTTTTGAAAGAAATAAGAGTTTAAGAAATTGCCTAGCTGCCAAGAACTGCGGGTTTTATGGAGACAGGTAAGCACTGCTCAGCATCCAGCAAACTGCATCTCACCCAAACCCTGCCGCTTGCTCTACTTTTCCAACACAAGCAGCTTTCTCTCCCGGTCCATTTGTGAAACAGCCTAATGAGGGGTGGGGCCTCTCTGCTAAACACTTTCTAATTAGTTTCTGAACATTAAATGATTATGGAAGTGCAATTCCCATTCCACTCAGGTGATGAAAAGCTTTACAGGAGTTCAGTCTCACTCTGTAATTAAAGAAATTAGCTTTCTAAGTTTAGATCACTCAGCTGTGCAAATGGGTTCATCTGGAGGAATGTGTTGCTCTGAAATGTGTGTCAGCCAAGCAGCATGGCACAGCCCCTATCTCAGCCGTCCCGACACTTGCCCGAGTGGGGAGGTCAGTTCCAGCGCGGTGCGAGGAAAATAAAGTGTTTGAGGGGAATTATAGGGAACACTTTATCTGAAAGCTCACTCAGCCACGATTAACTGCAGTGATAGGTGTTTTCTTTAACTCCTAGATACAGGACTACCCAAACGGATCACGTTTCTCTTCTTTCACTCAGCTTGCCTASAGCTCTACCTAAAACTGCAGCAAATGTATTTTAGACAGTGGCTAAGGTAGAGATGCAAAACTGCTTCCAAACCTGTRCAGAAAATGAAGACTTCTACAACTTCTTAATCTGCTGTGGAATAAGGTCAAGCTTTATGAATTCTTCACAACTACTGGCTCCACGTGGCCATGAATACTTTTGTGGCAGTCCTCTCTGGTGGATAATTCAAAGCCAATACAGGATCAGGCCTCAGCAATACTGCAACTACATCCACCTGCGCTGCTGTAGCAAAGAGGTGTTCAGTCACTGGCTTGAAAAGGCAATGGAGCAAGTCCCTGGACGAAGGATTTCCAGAGGCGCCATTTCAAGCCTACCTTCAGGTATCACAAATCTAAGGAAATCCTGTGGGATTGTTCACAGCCCTGATTCAATGAGTCACCAAACTTGCAAAGGAAATTACAACTTTCGTAGCACAAAGAATTGACTCTGCGACACCTGACCCTCACGGGTCCGGCGCTCCCTCTAAAGGCTGCCGTCCTCATCCCATTGAAGTCCCGCTGCTCCCAGCAACTTCCAACACTATATTAGGAAATGGATTCAGGCCCTAAGCGAAGCATTACATGCAACGCTGGACCTTGGCACACTAGACGTTTATAACGGCTTCTAATGGGGATGTAATCTAATTACGTCCGGAGAGTGAGATTAGCAGGAAGTGACTTTACACAACGTAAAGAGCTGCAAGACAGCCATTGAAAAGTTCTTCACTGGCCCCAAAGGAAGACACATTGGCTCCAAACCTTGTTAGGAGCCTTGGCTCCATGGCCATTGTGCTAACAATGTTACATCAGGAACTTTAAATGCACCAATCTTGGGCTAAYGAAAGCTGTCAAAACTCAAGCTCCTTGTGCACACATAGCAATCTGTATATTGCTGTATATACTGTGCAATATGTATCTTGCAAAGATCCTCAGATGGCGTAACACGGCATGCTCAATTGGATATCAGTGCTGCTTTACCCTGCCTACAGATCTGGCCTTGAGATCTACGTGAAGTAAATGAGGAGTCAGGACTTCAAGGGTGAAATTCTGCCCTTAATAAGTTAAGGGGATTTCACTGCTGACTTCGAGTAGGTCACCATTGCTTTTGGGGGCGAGTGAAGTGAGGGGGAGGGGTTGCCCTACACGTGACTCACACTGTGCCTTGGTTTACCTATCAGTAATACTTTGCATCTCAAGATGATGGGAGGCTTAATTCATTAATGCTTGCAAAGCATTTTAAGTTGTTGGACAAGTAATTCCATTTAAGTGCAGCTACACTGCTGAGTCACAGCACTGTGGGAACCAAAACGTTGGATTTCCTAAGCGCTGGAGTCAAACAGGTGGAGTAACCTCTCACAGAAAGGCCAACCCCAGACCTGCCCTAAAGGTACAGGGCACATCAGCAGGTAGCAGGGTATTTAAAGGCCCAGAGGAGTGGATGTGTGGCACTCATGAAGGAGTAGCACTCAGAGAGGCAGAGGAAGGTAACGAGCACTCCCTCAGCAAGGGCTGGGGAGACAGCGGCTCCCCCAGCAGCTGCAGCCACGCTGGGGACGCACGCAGTGAAGGCTCAGCAGCTGATGAAATGTTTGACTCTTAGTAAGAACGGATACTCCTAGAACTTCTGGACTGAGTAACGCCAATGATGGAAGTATTTGGCAAGCAGGCACCTCACAGGTGTACCAAAATTGCTGGCATATTGCTGAAGTTCTGAACTCACAGATAGGAAGGGATCCATAGGAGCCTGATTCAGATGCTGAAGCATGAGCATGCTCTCACCATCCAGGTACCGCTGGCTTCACAGCCCAAGACACTGTGCGACCTGGCAGGTCCTAGCACAGCCAAGAACAAATACGTAATTTGCTTGTGCCATAGGAAATGGAAACAAAGGAGATAAAATTAGGCCAGAATTCTCATTTTCCTCCAGACCACTGGTGCATAGAACAGAAGTTTTTACATACGTGTATTAAACCGGGAGGAAGAGAGGACAGGGAGGACAGAATAGCTGCGGTGGGCGCTCTGAGCATCCCGTAGGCCAGAGCGCTGCCTCCAGCACCTCGGGGGAAGGGAGAGCAGCGCCGCCGCAGCGCCCATGGCTCTCCCAGCCTCGGGACGCGGCCCCGGGAGCAGCGGGACGCGCTCGCCGCCCCTCCCCGGCGGCAGCCCCGCATCTCGCCGCGGCGGGGCCGCGGCCGCCCGCGCTCCCACGCGGCGGCGCAGGGAGAAGGGGGCGAGAGGGGCCGCGGCCGCCGTCCCGCCCCGCTGGCGCGGAGGCGGTGGGGGAACGGTTGGGGCGGGGGGGGCGGTTCGCTGAGCGGGCAGCCGTTAGTGGGGGCCAACGGTCGCCCGGGGGGATGGGGTAACGGCTGATGGAGGTGACCGTTNCAACGGTCGCCCGGGGGGATGGGGTAACGGCTGATGGAGGTGACCGTTAGTGGGGGCCAACGGTCGCCCCAGGGGATGGGGTAACTGCTGACGGGATGACCGTTAGTGGGGGCCAACGGTCGCCCCAGGGGATGGGCTAACGGCTGACGGGGTGACCGTTAGTGGGGGCCAACGGTCGCCCCAGGGGATGGGCTAACGACTGATGGGGTGACCGTTAGTGGGGGCCAACGGTCGCCCCAGGGGATGGGCTAACGACTGATGGGGTGACCGTTAGTGGGGGCCAACGGTCGCCCAAGCGGATGGGGTAACTGCTGACGGGGTGACCGTTAGTGGGGGCCAACGGTCGCCCAAGGGGATGGGGTAACTGCTGACGCGGGGGCCAACGGTCGCCCCAGGGGATGGGGGTAGCGCTTGAAAGGGACCAACGGCTGAAGGACTAACAGCCGCACGGGGCCAGCGGCTGAGGGGGTGCCGGTGAGCGGCGGTGTGAGGGGGCTCGGCATAGCAATCCCGAGGTGACCGGCTCCCTGCCCCGGGGCAGCGGCTCCCGCCTCGCCTGCTGCCTCCGCGCGCAGCGGGCGAACGGCGAGCGCTCCCTGCGCAGCCCCGGGCGAGGCGCGGCAGTGGCGACCCCGAGCCCTGCAAAGTGGCCCGAGAGGCACCTGCGGAAGCAGCAGCAGCAGCMGCCACCGGCACCCGCTGAGCGCCTCTCCTCCCCCTCTGCGCCGGTACCTGCCCTCAGCGCTGCTGCCTCTGCCCTCCCTCCTGCGGGCTCCCCCCTCGCGCACATGGGTGGCGCATGCGCGGGCGGGCGGCCTCCCCGCCTGCCGCCGTGGGCTAGATGAAGCGTGCGGCGGCGGCGCTCGCAGACGGGCGGGCGGCTGCGGGCGCTCTGTGTGCTGCGTGTGTGCGTGCGTGTGCTGTGCCGTGCGTGTGCTGTGTGTGCGTGTGTGTCCCGGGGGGGCGAGGCTCGCGCGGGGCCCGCCGAGCTCAAAGAAATAAAAGGATCGGGACAATAATCGCCGTAATAATAAAAAAAGAAAGAAAGAAAGAAAGGCAAAGGGAAGAAAAGAGGGAGGCGAGAGAATACGGAGAATAAAAGGAGGCCGGGCTGCTTTGCATTGAAGACCGGGGCGCTATTGAGAGGCGCCTGAAAAGCGGCGTTGTTCGGCGCGGGTGCGCGCCCGGCCGGCGCGGTATATAGAGCGCGGCGGCGGCGGCGGCAGCAGCGGCGGCGCCTCCTCCTCCTCTTCTCTCTCTTCGTCCTCCTGCTCGTGCTGCGCTCGCGGCCGCGGAGCGGCGGGCAGCGCGGCGGCGGCTGCGATGCGGGCGGCCCGGCGGGCGGCCGCGGCGCCGGCCTCCCTCGCCCTCCTGCTGGCCCTGCTGGCGCTGCGGGCACAGGTACGTTCCGCGCGGCGGCTCCGCGCTCCGCTCGCGCCTCCGCAGCGGGGCAGCCGCTGTGTCCCTGCTGCGCCGCGCTTCTTCCCCGAGCCAGCTTCTCTAGCGGGGCTTGCAGCCGCCTTGGGGTGGCCCATGGGCACGGCCGGGATCCGAGCGGGGCAGCTGCCCCCCGGCTCGCCTTGCTGGGCTTCGGTGCCCGCGGCGGGCACCCACCCCCTGCCCCAGCTGCCTTGCCAAGGGGGTGAGGAGCCCCTTTTCCCTCGTGCACCCTGGGGTTTTACAGCTGCGGCTTCAGGGCCCTTTGCAGAGTTAATGGCAGGGCTTGGCTGGGGCAGTTTAAGAGCCTTTCTCGGAGATGGCTGATAGGGAAAAGCTGGGCTTGCACTTCGTGTTTTCTTCTCTCTCGCTTGTTGAAAGCAAGTTTTAAATGATTTTTTCTTGTCTGCAGACCTGTTGTAGATTGCACTTGGGAAACTAACCACAGTAACTGTATGTTTCTTCTCTCTCTCTCTCTCCCTCTCTCTCTCTCTCTCTCTCTCTCTCTCTCTCTCTCTCTCTCTGTTCTTTTCCCTGTGTGTTTTGGGTGTTCCCCCCCTCCCCTTCGCTTCTTTCTTGGGGTGAGCAGGTGATTCTAGCATCAGGACAATTTGAGTTGGAGATCTTATCCATGCAAAATGTGAACGGCGAACTGCAGAATGGAAATTGCTGTGACGGCATCCGGAACCCAGGAGAGAAAAAATGCACGAGAGACGAGTGTGACACCTATTTCAAAGTTTGCCTGAAGGAGTATCAATCCCGGGTCACTGCTGGTGGCCCTTGCAGCTTCGGGACCAAGTCCACTCCTGTCATTGGAGGAAATACCTTCAACTTAAAATACAACCGGAATAATGAAAAGAACCGGATTGTCATCCCATTCAGCTTCGCCTGGCCGGTGAGTGAGCGGCCCCGGCTGTGCCTCGGGACCGTGCTGCGTTTGAGACGGCTGYGGCGAGCTGAGCTCTGGCTGCTCGCTCGGCGGGAGAGGGACCAGGCAGTTTGGCAAGGGGGCCGGGAATCTGGAGCCCAGAAATGAGCGAAATGTGGTGGTGTTTTTGTTTTTGTTCTCCCTTGGGCTCACAGTACGCAGCCTGTTAGATTTGAAAGTCAGATGTGCGGCAAGAGGGGATCTAAGTGGGTCAGGGAAGCAAACCCAGTATCTCTGCACTTTACAGCATGAATAAGTCTCTTGAGACTTAAAAGGTCAGAAGTTCACTTTTTTTTTTTTTTTTTTTTTTTTTTCCCCCCTGTCTCTCCAAACCAGTGAAGTCTTGGGCTTAAGCCAAAAGAGCAGCGGGTTAGGGGCTGGAGAGGGATCCCGTGTGAAAAGTGTGTGTCATAGCTGGCCTCCTTCCCTGGAGCATGTTTGGGAAGGCTTCCTGCTTCCCCCAGGGGGAAATCGCGTTGCACTGCTTGCCGTGATGGGAGCTGCTGCTGCCGCCCTTGGTGACCTAGCTGCCAGCCTTGCTGCAAGGCTCAAGGTGCCAGAAATGCTTGCAGGCTCTGGGAGCTACAGGCGGAGAAAGCTCCAGCTGCAGCTTTGGGCCCATTCCACCCTTCGCTTCTTGTGGCAGCAGCTCCGTGGCCACAGGGCTGCCGGCCCCTCGYTGCTGCTGCTCAGGAAGGGGGGGGGTCCCTTGGCCAGGTGCTATCCCAGACCTGTTCCCTTGGGAAGCGCTGCTCAGGTTGGCTAGGGAGGTGCAGGGCTGGATGTGAAGTGTGCTAGCTTGGGCTGCAGGACTCGTTTGTGCTTCAGCCTGCCCACTCAGCAGAGGTGACCTGTGCTGAGGGTCCGTGGCGACCYGCGTGTGCGGGCATGGGAACCACAGTGCTTGTGGACAGAAACTGCCACCACTGTGGCCTTCGAGGGCAGGGGCTGCACTGTCTTGTGCCCAGCAGTGCTGCCGTGGGCAAGCAGAGGCTGAGGATGGCTCAGCAGGRCACTCCTGGCATGTGATAGTCTGTCTTGAGTGGTGGTTTGGGGGGTGCAGGGGTGTAAAAGCTGGAAGCCCCCAAATTGTTGCTCCCAGAGCTTGTATTAGGCGATCACCTAGGAAACCAAGACTGTTTTCCCCCTCCCCTTCTCCAAAGGCGCTGAGCACACACTTTCCCATGGCTGCCTTGGGATATGTTGATGCTCAGCAGTTTTGAGAATCCTGTCATCCTAACCTCGAAGCCTAAGGTCACCCTTGTGAGGGGAGGAGGGCCCTTACGTGCAGGCAGGGGAGGGTTGAGTCTTATTTCCTCTGTCATTATCACTGCTGGCAAGGCTGAAGCACGTGTAGRTTTTTCCACTCCCTTCAAAGCTTGGCCCATCCTAGCAGATAAGGGCCGGGTGCTGGGAGGGCCCTGACTTTCTCTGGTGGGGGGGAAGCCAGTCCCAGGAACGTTGTTCTTCCCACACCGGTGCAGCCACGCGCTTGGCAGCCCCGCGGCCGGCGCTGCAGGCAGCTCTGGGCTCTTGCAGTGTCCTGTGCTGCCTCCTGCCTGCCTCCCCCGTCACTTGTGCCTTCCGCTCGTGCCTTCCGAAGGCTGGAGAGGCGCCGGGCCCCAGGGAGCATGGCCTCCGAGGAGGTGGCATTGCAAAGTACAAGAGCAGAGTTGGCACAAGTGTCCTCTGTTGGGAGCCTAGCTCCTGTCGTTCTCCGTCTCTCCACGCCTCTTTCTTTAAGCATGAAATGAGATAAAACTGCTATCAAATATGCCATCAAAGGGATAAAGGGGTTTGTAAAAATCTGAAGTATTTGAAGCTCTGCCAGTGGCTGTAACGCTTGTGCTGCAGGTTTGGGCTTTTTTTTTTTTTTTTTTTCCCCTCCTTCTTCTCCTCTTTCCCCTTCATAAAAGTCAGGTTCAGTAAATTTTTGTTTTCTTTCACTGTTACTCTTCTGTTAAGATGAATTTGAAGCTGAAGATGTGTGCATATAGGTTTTAAAAAAATGTGTAAAATTAAGTGCTTTCTAACAACCACTGTCTTCTTAAGGGTGGTCAGGAAAATTGGTGTGTTCGGGGACGGGTCAGGGGAAAAACTTTGCAAAGAAATTCCTTAAGTTTGCTTGCCGCCTTGTAAAAGAAATGCCGCTTCTGAGTGCTGGGATCCTTGAGGAGCAGCAAACTCCTAGGGCATCCTTTGAAGTGCTTAAGACTCCATTTCAGAGCTCTGGCCACTACAGCTGAAACTTTGGGAGGCGACTCTTGCATATTCCCATGCAGTAAATGTGCTTTTTGAGACAGTGATGACTGTCAGTTTGCAATTATCCAGGCTGCCTCCCAGCTTTACCTTCCACAGAATATGGCTTTTATGCTGGCCATTGTGACTTTCCAATAGCAGCTGAACAAAAGAATATTTAATGTGGCAAAGCTCTTATTTGTGCTAAAAGTGGGTACACAAATCATCTGGGGAGCTGTGGAAGTTCTGAAGATAAAGCAGCAAACTTAATTAGCCAGCTCAAATCTTATACTGAAATTTCAGCACTTAAAAGATTTTCTTTTCAATGAATACTGTTGACTTTAGAAAAGCTTGGAACCAACTTTGCCTTTGTAAATTTGCCTAATGATGAGTTTCTCTTTGAATACATCCAACTGAGAACTATAGTAAAGGTAATAGGAGCTCGGCTGAAATATTAATCATATTGCACTTGAAAAGTCATGCTGATCTCTGGATATGTAGCATTTGTCTCCTGCTGTTGAAGGGAGGCTTTTCCTGGGCATTCCCACTCGAGTTAGTAACGTTGGGAAGTCTTGTTGCCTTGATTATTTACAAATCTCTTCCTATGCCAAGCTGTTCCCTTATGCTTTTTGTCAAAAATAGTTATATGGCATTAGAGGTTTTTATTCAGGGTGAAATAATAAGAGGAGGAAGAGGAAAATAGTGTGCTTGAAGCACAGTGTAAGGTTTGGAAGGTAGTAGTAATGTAGACCTGTATTGCTGGAGGCTTAGCAAGAACTGGTGTGCTTCGGTGGTGTCGGTTTTGATGCATCCCCGAGAGTAATGGGGGTGAGGTCGTGGGCTCTGAAGTCGTTTAAGGGACTGGAGGTTCGAGCAAGTTGCTGGGAAACATCAACAGAGCAGTGTAAAGGAAACAGAGGGCACCCAGAGAGCCGCCCCTGCAGCCCTCCTAACAAGGGGACAGGACAATAAGGTACCACTAAAAATATACATACCTACATGCATACATACATATGCCTAGGCCTTATTTACATAGTCATTTTAAGACATAAGTGACTTTCTTGACAGGCAAACTTGGCTTATGAAGCCACATAGAAAAGTGAGGAACAAAAGGATTTCCATGTTCCACATGTCAAAGTCTGCCCCAACAAGTTTTGGTGCAAGCCAGACACATGCTCTTCTCTGACATAAATCAAATCTCTTGCTATTCTGAAAGAATCAAACAACATCCAAAATGAGATGTCTACAGTACCTTGACGGAGCTATGCCTGATTTAAGTAAGCAAAGCTTGGTGCTAAACTTCGCTTTTATGTAAGGGAAGATCATTTGGGGTTTGGTGAGACTGGGAGAAGAAGCAGGTCAAAGTTGGCAATTTCTTTGGTATGTGTAGCTCCAATTTCAAATGGCTTCTTTATGCCGAGATTACGATCCTTGTAATTATTTAATATTGAGACCAATTGCACCTAGCCACCAGGAAACTACTCAGTTGGAAAAAAAAAATCTTCTAGTGTCTAAATGGCCTTACTATAAAAGGCCATTACTATACAATTTTAAAAGTTTTGAATATGTTATTGCAACCTTACTCTAAAATATGGAAGAACCAGTTGGCCTTTTCTTTTTTAATGACATCTTACTGCTTCTGCTTCTTGAAGATGTAAAGGACACTTTCTGGATAGGCATTTTTTTTTTCCTGCTGACTGGAAAAAGATAATGAAAGAGCTTTAGTGTTTTTAAACTGTGTGTGAACTTCTCTGCTTCCCACCCCCCCACCCTGACTCTGTCCTGACAAAAGGCTTCCAAAATACTAATCCCTAGCTGATGTTAAAGTAACAGCCTTTTGAATCCGAGTGAAAGGTATCACCT
>NW_020456232.1:1919364-2030067 GCF_003342845.1 Nothoprocta perdicaria | reverse complement strand
TTTAGGGTTTCACTTTTTTTCTTTTTTTTTTTTCCTTTTTTTTTTTTTCTTCCAGTTATCTTGCAGTAGCACATGCTCAACATTGTTTAAACTCTTCTTGATAAATCATCTTGGCACACCATCTTTGCCCATCTCATGGGCAACTGAGA
The DNA here is from genome assembly GCF_003342845.1 of Nothoprocta perdicaria. Classification (NCBI taxonomy): domain Eukaryota; kingdom Metazoa; phylum Chordata; class Aves; order Tinamiformes; family Tinamidae; genus Nothoprocta; species Nothoprocta perdicaria. The sequence continues at coordinate 2,029,918 of NW_020456232.1, read as the reverse complement.
AAAATCTTAGTGATAACAAAACACCCATCAGTCAGGTAGTATTCATAACATGATACCTCCTGTTGATTAATAACTTCAGAATAAATCCTCTCATCACTTAATTGTAGGTGAAAGGTTGCACTTGATCCAGAATGGGGCTGAGTAATAAATGACACTTGGAGCATAATTAGCATCCACCAGGCTGCTCTGTTCCAGGACTGCAGAGAATTGGTACATCCATTTGAATATTTTGGACTTCTCATTTACATGTTCTAAAGAGTCACTGCTCTCCAAGGCAGTGCAGAACTTCATCTTCCGGGTAAATCCATTTGACTGTCTTACCATAATACGTCTAAAAATAAATCCTCATCCCGCCTGCTCCCAGAATTCTTGCTCTAATAAAGGTCTGCTCCACTTTAACTTCAGTGGCAGCTGCGTTGGGCCTGGCGCTGTTCATTGAAGCTTATTCCTAAACTTTCTCAGACTACATCCAGCACTGTCAGCTTGTTTATGCAGCTGGAAATCAGCATGTCTGAAAGGAATAGCATAAAAATCAATGCTGTATGCTTAAAAGTTGAGTGAACTTGAGGCTAGTTTTGAAATAAAGGAGTTGTGCAGTTAGGAGAGGCGCTGCCTTGGCARTTCAAGGGGATGATGTGCAGCACCGGAGCCTTGCTCTAATTCAGGCCGTTTATTGCCGTTTCAGTGCATGAGCTCTGCAGTGTGTGTCAAGACTTGCAGCTCCTCAAAGTGTTTCTTTATATATAAAAGCAAAGATAGGGCTGACTCTGAAAAAAACAAAGCAAACTTGACTTTATATTTCTGCTGACCGACAAGAGTTTTATATGTTAATTGAGACATTTCTAATAAGTACTGTAACTGGAACACTATATAGGTCCTGCATGGGGAAAGATGTCAACAGCAGAAATCTTTCTCATTTTTTTTCTTGTTGCTCTGTGGAACTTATGGGTCTGTGGTCACTGCTCTGCAGCATAAATCGCACTCATTATTGCTCTAGTATGTAGAAGAAACTGTAAAATGTGGATAGAAGTGGTTAAGGTGGTTTGTAAATAGTCAAACGTGCAGAGTCCTTTACCAGCTCAACCCAGTTCTTGTGCACTTAGGTAAATAAGTAGAAAGGCTTCTTGTTCAGGCTTGCTCTATGTGAACCTGACTGTTTTGCTTGGCTGGCTACTAGGTATTCTCTCTATTAACCTTGCCACCCTTTTGTAACTGGTGCATTTAATTATCAGAGGGATGCTTTAAACAGGTAGGGGGAGTGATAAGAGCAGGTAATCTGCTTGTTGGGGAAGCTTGAAAGCGACCATTGACATCCAGGCCTAGCTGCGAGCCTTTGACAAGTGGAGTTTCATGAGAAAATAACTTTGTAACCAGATAAGGTGCTGATTAAAATGCTTTTGTAATACTTTGCAGCCCCATAGCTGAGATGACTTAAATCATTTGTGTTTTTTTGTCTTTTAAAAGAGAAAGAATTGAGATGCAGTAGCTTCTCTTTCTGTGAAAGAAAGCAAGAAGGAAGGAAAGTAAATGCAGGGACCCTGCGTGTCCCCCCGGCCTCCCAGCATGTTGTTTGACCGCAGCGTGCTGGGCCTGGCAGCGGGATACGCCGCAGCGCGGCCACCCAGACAGGGGCATTGGCTGCTAATATTGACCAAGAACAATAGTGCAGCCCTACTGACTGCAGCGAGGATTACAGCACATAATGGGGCCCATCCAAAAATAATGCTAATACAGGACAAGCAACAGGAAGCAGCAGTAGACTCAGCATTGCTCGGCTCCCAGACAAACCATGGACTTACTTCACACAATGGCAGCCCCAGCACATTATGTATTCACAGGATGCTCATGATCCCAGCCGGCTCGCCAGCTCCGGCACCAGCCGCTTCACTGGCTGCTTAAGCGCGCGCATAGTTTGGATAGTGGTACTTTTGTGCCCTTCATCGTTTGGCAGGAGGGTGGCAGCTGTATCGCACAGAAGGTCTTGATCTCAGTTATTGGCTTGGCTTGTGCTGTAAAAGGAGGGGAGCAAGTTTCTCCTGGAAGCTGCTAATAAAGTTAACAATTGTTTTCACATCCTCCGCTTTATGCGCGACAAAGTGTTTAGCAGCACGAAGGAGCAGCTCCAAAGGCAGGCGGGAGGAACAGGGTGCCACGCTTGGCTCAGTCTGGTGAGGCTCTTGGCTGGGCTGTGCCTGGGGCTTAGTCTGGCTCTTGGCCGTGCAGAGAGCACAAGTTGTATAGGGTGCCTCCTTATGGAGGTGGACCCAGGRATGAGCTGCATTCAGCAAAGGATTAAAAAAGGGTAGGTGTTTTCCCTTCTGTTCCGCAATATGTTCGTATCTCTGCATGATGAACCAGTTGTCTCTAGCTCTTTTGAAGACTTATTTGGTTGACAAAGCCCAGGGTGCGAGGCTGGCATGACACTAGTGCGTGTGGGGGGCGTCAGCGCGAGCCGCCTGACGGCAGCGCGGGATCCAGCGAGAGCCCTGCTGCCCTTCACAGGAAGGGTTTTGTGTCTGTGCCTGCGCAGAGGTGTCCTTCTGCCTGGGTGCTGGGCATGCTCAAGTGCTCCTCGGTGTCCCCCTTTGCCATCTCAGCTCCTTCTAGCAAAAGGCAGGCGGGGTTGCCGCAGCACTCGGTGCGTTGGCTGTGCGCTGCTCCGTGGCTCGYGGTAGCTGTGTGCTGGTTTCCTGGCTTCCTTAAGACCCAGATAGGGTGCAAGGACCCTTCAAAACTGGTCTTCGCAATGACATGTGGCTGGCAAGGCCATGAGGTGGATGTTGTTGGGCTTAACCCGATTTCCTTGTTTGCCAGGGTAAAAGGCGGCGCAGCATTTAGAATGCAAACTTCCCATGCATTTGTCTAGTCATGGTTTCACATGCTCAGCAAAGCGCTTGCATGGCTAAACCACAAGGAGGGGAGGGAAGAGGTTTGACTGGTTGCAGCCCTGTTTGGAAGGAAGGTTGCCCTCTCCCTGGCAAGCCTGAAGTTTCAGTCTGACTCTTGGAATGCCTATCGAGGGCCAACTACAAACCTACCTTTTCTGAGGGGATGTCCAGATGAAAGGAAGGAAGAAGGTAGTTCAACTTGGAGCTTTGAATACCTTCTACTTCTGTGAACCTGCTAGTATTTCATTCAATAACCTAGAACAGAGGTTGCGTTGCTCTTAAGGGATGGATTTTGAGGTTGTCACAGTTGTTCCTGAGTAGCATTATCAATGGATCAAGGCTGAGCCATGGTGGTTTGTCACCCAGGAAAAAGAGCTCTTGAGAATGGGTGCCCTTTGTGTGTTTTTRCTTGTGATCTCAGCCACTTCCATCCTCTCGCACTTTAACCTTTAAGATTTTTGCTTAATTTTTTACATTTGTCTGTGCTGACTCTGGGCACAGGCCCCTGGGCTGCTCTGGCTGCAAGTCCTGCAGCCTCCACTGGCCTCCTGCTCCCTCGGCAGGCAGAATCGCTGCATGCTGGGCAGGATCAGGGTCTGTGGCGCCTAATTGGGTGCGACTTGGGAAAGTTCCCTGCTGCCTTGTTGCCTAGGACGTTGCTTTGATGGAATAAGGTGCGTGATGGGGAATTCTTGTGCTTGGATATGTATTTATTCAAAGATGGGCAGAGGTCAGCTCTGGGCATGGGAAAGCTTAAACCTCCATGCTAGGAGTCATCATTCCTGAGATATCTTAATTGTTGATCTATAGAGTGGGGATGATAYGCGGTATTTTTTTTTCCTTTGTGCAGAGCTGCTTCTGGGGGACGGGGCAGAGCTAGGAGATTGTGAGAAGTYGAGGGGGCGCTTGGTCCCGGTACGGGGCTGTGTCCATGACTTGCGCTTGGAAGTGCCTTGTCTTGACTACGACGCTTTGTCCTTTCCTTGCGCTGCTGGGAAGGAGGGAGCTGAAAGAATAAAGTGCTGCTCTCTGTATCATCGCGTGTCAGGATGGGGACTCTTGTCTAAAATATTCAGAAGCAGAGAGCTGAGGAACGTGGAAAAAAGAACTGCTAGACTAGGTCTGTTGGCCTATTTTTCCTCCCCTCTTCTGTTTCCATCCTGTTAGGTAGAAGTGTCTCTTTCCGCAGCTCCTGTGTGGAGCCGGGAAGTGGTCACACAGCAGGCAGCAGCAGGAGCGATCCGAGCGAGCGGCGATTCCGCCTCTCCTTTCCTTTCCTTTCCTCCGGGGCTAGGTGTGTTAGTAAACACTCTTGAGAACCGACTGGGAACTGTTGCTATGAGTTTAGACAAAATATCTTCCAAAACAATTATGCAAGGCTGAAAGGAAAACATCCTTAACTTTATTGGAGGTAGTGCGAGTTGCCATAATTCATTCTCTATATCATAATATTTTTTCAAGCTTGCAGTAACATGTTGTGCTTCTCGCTGTTTGCAATTAAAGCAGGGAGGAAGCACCCAAAGTAGTGCAATATGTATCTGTAATGTGGCTCAGGGGTTATATGCTACTTCTGTTTTAAAATTCTGTAAGGACTTCTCAAAATCTGTTTTAGACTTTTAAACTCTTAATCCTGAGCTGCCTGGTGGGAAAGGGGGATTTTTTTTTTCTTCCAAGGTGTAAGACTTGTTTCAGAATAGTAACAATAACATGTAACTTTCATGAAATATTAACCAAAAATGGTTTGGGCCGAGGGAGCCTTTGCCCAGAAGTGAGGGCTCATGTCCCGGCTTGCCCAGCCTTGCTTACTTTTTGAAGCATTTTCCCACAGTTATCAGTGAGCAAAATGGAATCCTAGTCTGTTTTGAATGTGAAACATATTTAGGCTATATTCCAAGCTGGTGTCCGTCACAAACTAGGTTCGCCTTCAGAGGCTGCATGCTGTGTCCAGTCGTGAGAAAACAGTCCAGGATTTTTTCTTTTTTTTTTTTCTTTCTTTTTTTTTTTTTTTCTCTCTCTCTCTCTCCTCTCCCCGCTTCCTTTGCTTTGGAAGCTGCTTTTGCCCTTGCACCTTGGGCAGCTCCCTCCCAGCAGCGCGTTTGCGTTGCCAGTTACGGGGACGCGGGAGGTTTACAAACCACGACTGCACGGGCAGCCGCTGTGCGTGGAGCGGGATGCGGAGAAATAAACCTGGCCATGAGCAGCTGCTGGGGCAGGACACTACCCGCCTGCCCTGCAAAGGTGCTTTACTCATTCTTCTGTACCCATCACCATAAAGATGTTACCCTCATTACTGCTTTATATCCCTTATTTCACTTACTTGCTTATCAAACAGTAATTTTTTTGTATTTTTTCTTCAGCTTTTCCTTTTGATTTCTTGTGAGTCATCCCGCCCGCTCACACGCAGCTGGTTAAACAGCAGCTTTGAGGGATACAGGCAGGACCACAACCCAGCAGACCGGGGCTGGAGGAGGGGAAGACTCTCTTTAATGGCTCTTGTTCTCAAGTTAGGATCGGAGATAAAGGTGGCTGGATGTAACAGCTGGCCCCTTTCCAACCCGCAGCGTCACTCTGCCGAGCTCACGCGCATGATTGTTWTTGCTGGAGTGCTCGAGAGCTCCTGGCAGGCTCCCGCGTCTGCGAATGCGAACGGGCGCGCGCGGCGCTGCATCCCGCTCGCCAAGARCCCCGGCCTGCGCTTTGTGTTACCCTCCCTGCCCCCCGCCTTCCCAGGGCCATCGGCTCTTCCCGAAGTTACCTGATACTTGTGGGAGCAGCGCTGGCCCTCGGGCACACGGAGCGTTCAAAGGGGGTGCTGAAAGGCAGAGGCCCTCGAGATCGCGCTGTCGGGGCAGAGCGCAGCCATCTCCGACGCTCCTTGCTTTCAGCAGCGCTGGGGAAGGGACATCCAAACCTAGGGTTTCTTGCAACTGAAACTCTTTGAAGCAGTTCTTGGGTTCAGAGAGGGTGGTGAGCTTGGAGGAGGGGGCTGGTTTTTTACTTTTAATGCTACTTTGGTGCTTTCTCTTGTGCCCTTTCCTTTTACATGTGCAGTTCTATCCTAAATTGTGCTTATTTAGAGCCTAATGTGAGGCTGTGCTTCCAGGTTAAGTCCATGAGATGCATTAACCATGACAAAGATGAGCAATCCGGGGTGAAAGGTCTCTGCTAAGTCAGACTGGATAAGGTCGCCTAAGAGGCTACAAGAAGATCGTGTTTGTCTCAAGTATATCCTATTTATGTTTTGAAGTACACAGTTCTAGGGCAGACACCAGAAATTTCTTGAGTTAAAATTACCTTTATTTATTTTTACACTTGTGTTCTGGCTTTAAACTCTTGCATTTCTCTTTTGCAGAGATCCTACACACTGCTTGTTGAGGCATGGGATTACAATGATAACTCTACTAGTAAGTATTGGATTCTCTGATTTATTTGGTTTAAACTCCTTGATTTCCTGTCTATTGGGGGGGGGGGGGAGGAAGCCCTATTTCATTCTCACCTTTCAGACATCTCCCCAGTCTGCCCTGAACAGTCATGGGGGAGAGGGGATGCTCTGCCAGCCTTGGCTCTGAGCAGCTGCTCCAGGCTGCACTGTGGCCTCCCTCTCGTTGCGCAGAGAGTTGAGTAGCTTGCTGGCTTAGGCACCCAAGGGCTGATGCCTAAAAATACCTGTCCTTCCTTCTCCTTGGGGAGAATAAATGCCCRGTGTGTGGGGAAAGGGGTTTGTTCTGTTTTGTGGGATGCCTTTTGGCTTTGTTTCTTGAATGATATTCAGAAGCCTAAATCCTATTGACTGCAAAACTGAACCGAATGCATGTGCTGCTTATTTGGGGGGCGAGCGGAAGGCGCTGTGCAATTAAACCTGGTGCATCCATTCAGTTAATGACCATAGATGAGAAATGGGAATGATTTTCAGCTTTTGCCTCGAGGTTGGATGTGTAGGATTTAATAATTGGGGAAGGAAGAATATGAGCTGTTCTACTTATAGCCTATGGATACTGAAGTAGAAGGGCAAAATTACCTCTATTCTCAAGCTAGGGCTTTACTAGTGTGTGGGTGAAAAAGCTGCAGCAGAAAGAATGACTCTGAACTTGTGAACCTTTGTTATTACAAGTCTTTTTGCTTCCATCCAGAAGCAAAAGCAGCCCTGGGGCCCAYCTCCCCCAGGTGGTGCAGGAGCAGAGCTGAGTCCCCTCCTGGGTGTTTGGAGGCAGCCGCAGGGTACTGGGAAGGGCTTCCCATGTCATGTGGCAGGAGGAGACCCTTGCAGCCRTGTGTGCAGCACTGTGGGGTTTGTCGTGTGCACAGCGCTATAGGTTTGTCRTATAGGTTGATGCTTACCTCGAGTTCATGACTGTCGGGAAACTGCCCTTTGGCTCCAGGGGCTTTTCTGCACCAATCTTCTTTTTTAATGTATACAGGATGTCCTATTAATTCTGCAAGAGAAGAAATTCCMCTGAAAACGGTTCATATGACCATGAGTGATATCCATAATGTGCTTTACAGCCTGCCATGTCCAACACTGTTGCAGTTCTTGTGCTTTTAAGCCCTACCCCAGCCCCAGGAACGGGCCTAGAAAACTTTTTGGGTCTCGATTAGAAGTGTCTTATTAAGGAACAGAAAATACGGTGCTCTGGCAGCAGAGCTGTATCATAAATGGGAGATGCTTGCATTCAAAAGAAGGTCCTGTTTACRGTAGACTCTGAGAGTTTTCTCAGGCCGGGTCTCTGCCACTTGTACTATTATTAGAGCTCATCTTTTTTCATGAAACAACTGCATTTCCAAAGCCACACAATGAAGCCTTTCTTTGCTTTCATGTTCTGGATGTGTGATTGTCTTCAGACAGAACTGCCTCATTTTCTCTGCAGTGCATTTGACCAAGAGCAGACATGCCCTTGCATATGTTCCTGATTTACATTCCTGCACTAGCTTTGCTGTCACCTACTCATCTGTAGGTCCCTGCAGTTGCTATACTGCACAAGCCCTTCTCTTTGCACTGTATCACTTTACTTACAGTAGCTTTCCCATAACTAAGGAATAAGCCTCGAAGAACTAGTTGAGCTAGGGCTAAGCGACTGTCATGAGAAAATATGATGAGTATTTTTAGATGTCGATGGGATTTTCTTTTGCCCTAATTGCAGCTGAATTGTGAGCACTCTGTGAGAGCCCTTTTAAAAAATAGGGGGTTTAGGAGGCACCGTGTATTCTGCAATAGTTGTAGCATCCTGATCAATCCTGTCATTTGGAGATCCTCGAGTGGATGCTTCCTTCCCCCCTCTACATTCCTCTCCTCCTACGTTCCCTTTACCACACGCTCGCTCTTGTCCCATTTCCAAGCGTGGCTTGCAGTTAAATTCTGGCCCTGGTGAAGCCGATGAGACTCGTGCTTTGTTGGAGCCAAGATTCGACTTAAATGGTTTTCTTACCCCGGTTCTTGTCTAGATTCCATCTTGCTCCAGTCGCTTCATACATAAAGCTAATGGGGCCGACACTGCATCTCAAACTATGTCAAAGAGCTATTGTAAATGACTAGTATCGGTTGCATGTGAATTCCGGGCAGGCATAAGAGGCTTCAACACAATGTAAACCAAGCCAGAGCTGGAAGTTGTCTGAAGTAAAGACTTTCAAAAAAATAACTGTGGTGTCTGTGGCCACCCAAACTGCGTAGAGGCATCCAGGCTTTCTTGGTGTGCTTCCTAGGGCTGGCCAGTGGCAGGTTCTGAAAACTGGGCCCCTGAAGAGCAAAGGTGGGCACTCAAGACTGCTAATTTTCTCTGTGCTGAAAAACTTTGCCCTAGTTGCTCCTTGAATAAAGTCAGACTAAAGGCTTTGAAGCTCAGCCACCAAAAATAAATGAAACCACCAAATTTTCTAGCATCTAAGCGCGGAGTGGGAGTTTAAAACTATGCAGAAAGCCTCTCGTCCACTTCATAAGCCCCTTAGTGTTTCCTCTAACCTTTCTGTCTGCTGTCTGTCACGGGCTCCTGAGTCAAACGATGTTGAGAGGCTAATGAAGACCCCTTTTCTCTCAAGTCACTCTAGCCTTTTATTTGTTTTTTATTTTGAACTTAACCAGTGTGCTGCTTTGGGCTCGCACACTACGGGCTGAGAGTGGCAGTGTTGTTGCAATGCCTTCCTGAAGCCTGGGTCAGCACCCTTGTGTAAGTGTGGCCTGGCAGGTGGGAATAGGGAGGGGTGGAGAAACTGCTCTGCAAGAAGGAACTTGCCACAACTTCATTGTGAAAACTGTGGGTGACGGCTGAGGAAAAGGATCTGACGAGTCTGTGTGCCCTTACTTGGATTTAAATGTACAGTGACAGCTTTACAGCCTGTATCAAATGAAAGGTATTTTAGCCATGATCCAAAGTGAAATCGCAGCTTGTTTTCAGTTGGGCACTTACCAAAATAAAGTCGGGGGACTAATAAGGATGGTTGCGTCTACGTTCGGTAGTCTGTGCGTAAGGGCTTGAAGGAGCTGGCGGCTGGAGTTGAGATGTCGCAGTGGGGCAGCGAGGACATGTTCCCCAATGAGCTGACAAGCAGGGGAAGAAGGGTAGAGCAGAGGCGAGACGAAAGGGCTCTTTCTCGGCGGCACTTGTGTGTCTGGTGCCAAGAACTGAAATAGCCATCAAGGGTATGTTCCCAGCGGAGAACAGGAAAAGACTCTTCACAAAAGCAACGCAGTGTGCTGGGGGTGTGACAGAACTCCGCTGAGTGTCATTCCCCCTCTCCTGCCTATGGGAGAAAAGGATAGAGTTGTCTCACTCCCAAGAAACAGGATGTCTTTATGCACAGGCTGGGTATTTGGGGAAATGCATTCACTTCCCAGCTCCGCTGTAGATCGGGGTGTAATCTTGGCAAGGGCAGCAAAGCCATCTCCAGCACGCCTGAGTGCAGCCATAATTGCCTGCCTAGCTCCATTCAAGACGAGCAGATATGCATCTGCTTAAGTACCTCTTAGAATTAGTCTGTAATCTTGTTGATGAGATCTGAGAGTCTTACACCTGCACAGTACAGGACATGATATTGCTCTGGATATACCAGTATGGAAAAGTCCTTAGGCATCTGCATCGCTTGTGAATGRGTTTTGARCTAATAAAGGYCTAGATGCGTCGGAAAGTCTTAGGYGTAGATGTGGGGTTGGGGGCTTAGTGCCAATGAATAATAAAAACTGATTTAAATTGGAAACGTCATAAAACCAGAAATACCAGAAGGTGAATAAGAAGTTGTTGCCCTTGATTTCACACTGTAAATGCTTAATAAGCGCTGTAGTCTTTAGCCAAGAATACCTATATCTGTTTAAAATRTATATGTATTGACACTCTTCAGTTGTTGTTTACAGTTTTAAAGATAGTTAGGTTGAAGACTTGCTCCACAAGCAGGTGGGATCTAGCAGGGAATTGATAGCAGATATCTGAGACTTGAGGAGCTTGTTTAGATGTTCCTTTAGAAAGCTAAAAATCAAAGGCCCTTAACAATTCTTCAACTCTGCTTTATGTAAAATCCCCCAAATCGTTTTTAATTGTTGGAAAGACAAGTGAACATCAGTACTCTTTAATTTGTAGCMCTTGAATGTGCTAGTTCTTCACACGCTGCTAATACGTCACTGGCAAACTGCCCTTCTGCCTGAAATTCTTCTGTCTCTGGATTATGCTTCTCATATACAGAAAGTGCAGCCTGGCACTTTCTTTTAAACTATGTCTGCAGGGCCATTTGGGCTGCTTTATGATAAACTTTCACTCAGCAGTCAAGTGCTTGCTAGCAGCAGGTTGTACGGTGGTGTCAGATCATTTAAGTCACAAGGCCTGGACTACAAAGTGACATACCACAGATATGTACAATATTCTGTGCTAATGTGAAATATTATTCAAGCTGTAATTTAGACAGCTGTGGGTCTGTAAAAGCCAGAGAACTTTTGCTGGAGTTAAGCATTTAGCATGAAGTCTAAACTTTGAAATCTCCTATAGAGAGAAGGAGAATCTGTGATAAACGCAGTAATGTGCGTGCCTTCCCTGGAGCTCTGCTAAGCTTGAATTTTTAGTGTGGGCTAACACGTGAAAAAGAGAATTTCCAYGTTTCTCAGCCAGAGCCTATGAAAAAATCACTGATGTTGACTGTGTGCCAAAGCTGCTGCTTCTCAAGGGATTTGGGGCTCACCCTGGAATCCCAGAAGGCTGCAGGCTTTTCTTTTGTAGAGTCTGTGTCCAGTTGGTGGAGTGCCCTACTGTAGCATGGAATATTCCAGTGAGCAACAAGGCCAGTGCTAGTAACCGAGTTGCAGGGAAAAATGTATTATGTGCCCCTCTGCAGCTAGGAGGAGAAGCACCTCCATTTTCTTTAAGTGCTAGACATGTGGTTCGTGTTGAATGTCTTCACACTGAGAAATTGATAAGTGCCTGGCAAAGACTTAACAGTCCATCTCGACTTCAAGGCCTGTTTGGTTTGACATGGTGTATGAATGTTTCAGTTAGTAGTGTGGAGCCCTAGAACAGCTCTATCTTACTCTCTAAAATTAAAGCTCTGAAACCAAACCGGCTGACTCGGTCATGTCTATGCAGCTTGGGAACTCCAGTTTGGGAATATCTAACTCTGCTGTCTCTTCTCCCGTCTAGATCCTGATCGCATTATTGAAAAGGCATCGCACTCGGGCATGATCAATCCGAGCCGTCAGTGGCAGACTCTGAAACACAACGCGGGAGTTGCCCACTTCGAGTATCAGATCCGGGTGACCTGCGCAGAGCATTACTATGGCTTTGGCTGCAACAAGTTTTGTCGACCAAGAGATGACTTCTTCACTCACCACACCTGTGACCAGAATGGCAACAAAACATGCTTGGAAGGCTGGACGGGACCAGAATGCAACAAAGGTTTGTGACAGATGCTTTAACTGCAAATGGTCGGCAATTTTGGATGGGCTGGAGGACTGAGACAACTCCATTTCATATCCAGACTGTAGTTTGGTGGTATGCTAGTGTTAGGGTGAYAGGCAACCCAGAGAGCTCAGCAAGGAGAGGACTAGTTCTAGCCTTGTTTTAAAATCTTGGAGAGGTCTGAATATAATGAGGACTGGTGCCTTAACAAATGTATTCTTTCTGTGATTATCCCCATCTTTGCCCTTGGGAAGAGAGCCCAGCCCATTGACTTCAATGGGAGTTCTGCTGCTGACTTCAATGGCAGGATTTCCCCTTTGGTGCAGAACTTCAAGACAAGCAGGAAGGAAGAGAGACTTGYTCTAGAGGTGACCTGGCAAGTGCAAAGCTTTGGTGTTGAAAAATCCCAGGCCATTTGTTCCACCTGAGCTGCTGTTTAACATGCATATTAGGGATTGACGATTTCCTAGGTAATTTCAGAAGGAGAAAGCAGGACACTGCATAGGTGCAACAGACTATCGGCATGTCTTGCTGACTGAGTTTACCTGCAATTTGMATAGACGCTCATCTTAATCTGTCTGTGCAGAGATAGGGCTCAAAAGCAAATCCAGAGTACTTAAAAGTTGCTCTGAATTAGATATAGAGATAGGGGTGAGCTCTACAAAATGCAGAGAAAGGAAATCTGTAGGCTAGAAGTGACTTGCAGCTCTGTAAAGGGAGATTGCTTCTCTACCGTTGAGGCAACTCTTTGAAGAGTGTTAAGTGTGATTGTTCTGCAGAGGTGGCTGATAGATTCCCTGTTGTGGGGAACACCTACCYTAGGTAGACTTGATATGAGAGACACGCTAAAAACTTGGATTCTGTAGGATTATAGTGACAGAGATTAAAACCTTCCCACGGGCTTGCAGATGGAGGGAGCCGGCAGCCTGCTGATACTCCTTTTGTTTTGTTTTAACAGCTATTTGTCGTCAGGGATGTAGCCCCAAGCATGGTTCTTGCACAATTCCAGGAGAGTGCAGGTAAATGCTTCCCTCCCCTTCCCTCTCATTCCCCTCCTCCCCACCAAGTAACTAAAAAAACACCGGGATTGGGGAAGGAGGGTATTCTTGAGGTTCCACTTTTGACCAGGGTGCACTATTCATGCTGACTAATCCCAAATAAAATGGGGGGCAGGTAGGTTTTTAATGCACTGATAATTTTGAGGAGTGCTTAGTTTGTGAAATGGCAGTGCCCATTAGAGCTGTGGGATAGATGCTGTGAATACTGCCTAATTAGCACTAATTGCTCCTGCATAAATGGTGCAAATGTTTTGGGCTGTGTATGTTTGTTTTTTTCAATACAACCTGCTTAATAGGCTTTCTCCAGTAGAGTTTGAACTGCACCATGGCTACTTCTCTCTCCTCCCTTTCACGCCTGTGTTCCCCCTCTACTTTCCTCCACTCCAAAGTTTGCTTCATTGGTAGGCAAAAGTCAAGCATTCTTTAGAATGGGATTAGTTAAATCTCCCAGTTCCTTTGCTATTGTGAGCCAGGCTCCCGAGTGCTGAGAGGTTAATAGCTGGGATGAAATCTTGTCAGGAGACTGATGAATGCTGAATTTTGCTGCTGTTCTTTGAAGTCCATTCTGTCCTGGCAAGGAGACAATGAAAAGCAGAGTTCAGCCATAACCCAGCAATTAAATATTTGGAATGCCTCAAAATATGCACCATATATTTACAGCACAGGGATTTTTTTTCGTGTATCAATGGAGGGATAAGGACAGCAATAAATATGGATGGACATTTTTATAAACAAATGGTTGTAGCTTGTTTGGGGGAGCCCTTTATAAAACCAGTTTACAAAACTAACTGGTGGATTCTCCTTTGCTGGAAGCTTTCACATGAATTGGATTGCTCTTCTCAATAAACTGCACTTCAAGCAAGAATTAAATGTAGGGTGTCTGGCAGACTATACAGTGTAAGAGGTCAGCCCAGATCCCCACAGGAGTTTGTTCTTTCTTTTTATCCCTGTCATCTCTACTTCAAAAACAAACCAAAAGCACTTTCATCAAGGGGAATCCTTAGAGCAAAGTTAGAAAGTAACTTTTCATTCTCCACAAGAGAAATGACAAAGTAAAAGTCAAGCTCCAGGATGGACTGATAAGGGTTATACTAAGTGCTAGCAACACCTATATAGCATGGTTAACCCCAAAAAATACCAAATCTATTTTTTTTTCCTGTTTAAAAGACAAGTAGTAAGAAGCATTGGTGGGGGCTGGGGAGAAAATAGTGAGGAGRGGGTATCAGTCAAGGCTAGCAGTGATTTGTGCTTCTGTCATCAGAATAAACATGCCTTGCAGAGGTTGCTGTCTCCTAGTCAGAACAACAGGCTTTGTTTCCAGAGGTTTTTTTCTCTTCCCTTTCTCTTTCTAAGGCTCTTACCTCCCACTCACTGCCCAGACATGCACTAGTGCTCTTATTTACTTAAGGTGCAACTTTCCCACACTTGATTTGCATAGTCTTGAAACAATGCTGTCCTTCTGGTGCTTTCAGATAACTTCTGCCTGCCAAGTTAGACCAATATCTTTAAAGAGACTACAGAAACAAGATTTTATTTTCTCTTAAGTTTTGATGAGTCATGCAGCCTCTATGCTACCAATGCAATAGAGTTTAAAAATAACATCCCAGCAGAAACTGCTCTGGGTTCTGGTATAATAGACAACTTGCAAACACTCTTAAAATATCCTGTTCCCTCCTGGTGCAAGTCACTGGCTTTAATGCAAGCCTGCCAACAAAACCAAATGCAAGGAAAGTTAACTTTAAGTTTCTCACGAGAAACTGCTGCATACATATTATTAAACAAGAATTACTACATATTATTAAACAAGAATTACTACTATGAATCTTGTTTTAGAATGGATATCTGATTGATGGGATGGGTTTTTTATGCTTTGTTTGTTTTTTTTCTAAAGATGACCATAGCCCCACTCCTTTTTTTTTCTTTTTTTTTTTTTTCTTTGTTGTACTTTGAAGATAATCTTGGTGGGTTTTTTTTTTAAGTATGTTTTTTTTCTCTTTACACCTCAAAAAGCTTTAACTTGACCAAAAGAAAGAAGAGTAAAATTGTAGATTTGTATGCTGCTTTTTTCAGGTGAGGTGCCTTAGTTAGGCCTGCATGTCAGCTYACAGGCAAGTTGTTTTGAATGCAATAGGAGTTAAAAGGGGTATATTCCTGAATCTTTGTGCATTCTTTTTCTATTCCCTCTATGGAAGCACTTTCCAAGAGCTCCTTGAGAGGGGCTGTTTTGCTTGATCTGGGTTATTCTTTCATGATCTTTGTCCRCAAAGAAAAATAAGTTGGACTAACTCTTCTTTTGATTTGTTTTGTWTATATACACAAACTATCAAGTGTTTCCCACTGATTTTGAGTAGGCTGCTATTGAAGTAGTTCTTGAAAAAACCCACAGTTAATTAGGATGCACTTTGTCACCTGAGATTTTTTTTTAGAAGGGAAGTCAGACTTACCACTAGCTGTGTGTGATTAACCATTGGATAGATCCCTCCAGCTTTTTCCCATGAGAAGAAAATGCTGGTAAAAGAATAGTAGGGGGTTTTATAAATAGAAAGCTTAGCTGACTTCTGTGCCTAAACGGTTTATTTTCATAATCTAGTGACAGCTTAGTGCATAATTACTGATGATCAGTTACTCAGGACCCATTAAAGAAACGCATGTGGTACTTCACCAAACCCTTGCTTTTGAGTCTCAACTTGTCTTCCTTTTCTGTCTGTAGATGAACTTTAATTTGAAGCATCCCTGGTCTGCTTTGCCAGTGAGAACTGAAGTGAAAGCCAAAATAAACGTTCTTTTTAAGGGTGCTTTGCTTTAAAAGAGCATCTCTTTTAGTGAGGAATTCGGGTAGCTCATTGATAGCGGTAATAAATAACTAAGATAAAAATGATTAAGTCTTCTTCAGATAATGTAATTAAAGCTGCTTGGAATTGGGCACCTTTTAGTTGTTACCTGAAGAGAGCCTAGCTCGGGTGGAGCKCTGAGGTGCGCTGACAACAGGTTGCCTTTGAGCAAATGCAAGGTCCTGGCATGCGCTGCCCGCTTTGATGCGGTGCCGTGGCCCCGGCCCGCTTCCCCCGCGCGGCTCCRGCTCCGGCTCGGCGCAGGGCGCCGCGCTGCTCCCGCTGCCTTGCGCCGGCTCCGGGCTCCTGCTGGCGGCTTCACTCGCCTTCCTGAGAGCGCAGCAGGGCTGCAGTGCCTGGAACCTTGGATTCATGAGCCTCTCTGGAAAACTATTGTTTCCACCGCCTTTTCTTCGCCCCTCTCTCAGTTTATAATGCGCTCTGTCAAAGTCCAGAGATGGATTTGCAGTGCACRCCCACCCTCTCGGCCACATTTGTATGAGGCTCCAGAAAGAGTGTCATTGTGCTCAACGGCCTCATGCTGCTTCTTTCAGAACAGCTATTCTTTTGTCAGGAGTCGGCTACAGAGACCTTGGCAAAACTACTGAAATGTTTGTTTATAAGAAACCATCAAACAAACCTTGAATGGCTTCTCTACTTCTCCTCGTCCTCCCGTTCTGCCTCGTCTCTCTCGAGGCTTCAGAGTCTGACACTCACATCTACACAGAGCAATTGTAAGACTGGTTTCCCTGCTCTAATTTCCCCCCCTCCCCTTTCTTTTACGAAGGTGTCAGTACGGATGGCAAGGCCAGTACTGTGATAAGTGCATTCCACACCCGGGATGTGTCCATGGCACTTGCATTGAACCATGGCAGTGCCTCTGTGAAACCAACTGGGGTGGTCAGCTCTGTGACAAAGGTATGTGAATCTCACCAGAGCCAAGGGCACCCGTGGGCTCCTTGGGGAGGGTGAGTGCAGGCCAGTGCGAGTCCCCGGGGATGGTGCAGAGCCACTGTCCTTTGGCTCCTTGGTACCACGGGCTCTGCTCTTCCAGTGCCATTGGCATGTGCTTCATTTCCCTCCCTTCTGTCCTGCTTCTGTGGGCAGATGTATTGGATTAGGTCTCTGCACGCAGTGATATTTCTGTAACCATCGAGCTGTGGTTTTTGAGCTCTTGCTCTTTGCAGATCTGAACTACTGTGGGACTCACCCACCCTGTCTGAATGGCGGCACGTGCAGCAACACTGGCCCAGACAAATACCAGTGCTCCTGCCCCGAAGGCTACTCGGGACAGAACTGTGAAATCGGTGAGTGCTCCTGATGAGGCTACTGATCTGCTGCTGGGCAGTTTTTCTTTGCTAAGTGGCTGGGTTTGTTACACGGATGCTCTGTGCTGGGGAAGAGCGGGTTTCCCACAGTTAATTGTTGGGGAGAGCTACAAAAGTCCAGACTTGTTTCATCTCTGGCAGTTGATATGTCCCTAAGCCAGCCCCTGCTCACAGTTGAGCTGCTTTGGTTCCTGTGCGAGCAAGCGTGTGCCACAGTGTGCTGGCCAGCCTGGCATGGAGGGGGGGACTTCCTGCAGGTTGGTGGCCTTCGGATTCACAGTTCTCGGGATATACGGGGAGCCGTGAGGGTGGGCRCGGAGCAGGAGCGTGCGGGGGTGGCGGCGCCGCCGCGATGGTCTTGACCAGAGCCAGCTTGTGTCTCGGT
The DNA here is from genome assembly GCF_003342845.1 of Nothoprocta perdicaria. NCBI lineage: Eukaryota > Metazoa > Chordata > Aves > Tinamiformes > Tinamidae > Nothoprocta > Nothoprocta perdicaria. The sequence continues at coordinate 2,012,561 of NW_020456232.1, read as the reverse complement.
GCAGCGGAACACGCCTGTCTTTCCGACCCCTGTCACAACGGAGGAAGCTGCTTGGAAACTTCCACAGGATTTGAGTGTGTGTGTGCGCCTGGCTGGGCGGGACCGACTTGCACTGATAGTAAGTGGGGGGCTTGGTTGTTCTGCTTGCTTGTTTTCCGAAACTGTTTGACAGTAAGAACACCCTAGCTGCTGTTTTACATCTGTCTTTCTAATCCTAGACAAACTCGCAGTGCTGCCTGCTTATCCTGGGCTAGCTTTGGCATTGGTTCTTCGCATCCATTTGTGTCACTAGGCACCCTTTTCTCCTGTGCTTGTCCTGGGGCTTTCCTTAAATGCGAGGCAAAAAGAACAGTCAACAGCTTCAAAAGAAGCAGAACAGACTTTGGGGGGATGTTTTGGCAGCTCTTAATATACAGTCCAAGAGACCTGTTGTTTCAAAATCTATCAAGTGTAAAATCTTTCCCTATGCTCTGTATGCTTTGAAAACCCTTTTACCCTTTTAAGGATTATTTTGCTAAAACATTAGCAGAAATTCCAAGTAGAAGCTGTTATTTTTCTGCCCCTCAAGATAGATCCTAGAAGCAGCAATCAAACGTATCAGTTGCTTTTTGGTTGCCTGCTTGGTAACAGAGCTGAGCCTCATCTCTTCCTGCGTTACAGATATTGATGATTGTTCTCCAAATCCCTGTGGTCATGGAGGAACTTGCCAAGATTTAGTTGATGGATTTAAGTGTATTTGCCCACCTCAGTGGACTGGCAAAACATGCCAGCTAGGTGAGTACTGTGTTTCTCTTCATTCTGTGTTGCTGGGGGGGGAAAAAGTTAGAGGGATCCTAGTCCTGCAAGCGTCTGGTCATGCCCACTGCTTTGTAAGTTATGTTGTGGGGATGTTCATGTTACTGAAACCTGTGGATATACTCTGGCAGAGTCCTGAGTTTTTGTTTTTGCAGGAGAAGGGCCTAAAACAGCTTAGAGTGGCATCCTTTCGTTTTTATTGCTGATGCGTGCTAGCTGGGGAGGAAAATAGTTAACTAAGCCAAGCARGCCTCCTTTAAACTGCAAATAGTGCAGTGGGGAGGGTGTATGTGTATGTGCAGGCCTTCCCTGCCTGCCCCCACACAAGTTGTGTCCTTGAGCCTGTGAGAAAGTTGCTGCCTCTCTTCAGCCACGTCAACTCCTCCAGACCAGGGAGTTCAGAGCCGGCTTCCAAAATGTGGATGATCTCAGGGCAAATGAGCTGTGATCTCTAGATCCAACTTTAACCATTCTCTGAGTCTGTGTGTGCCCTTCACGACCTGCTAATTCCAGCAGCGCTCCTGCCTGTGTGTGTGGAGGGGTCTGATTGAGGAGCCAGGCAATTATCACCTAATTGGCATAGCTGGTGTATTCTAGTTGCAGAGAAAWTGCAGGAGACTTCAAAGACTGAGGCAGGATTGACTCCTGTTCTCTGCAATCACCTTAATCCAGGCTGTGTATTGCAAGTTCCTCTGAGATGGGAACTGCTGGGAGAGCAGACTGYTGGCTTCCCGTGGGTCTGCCGCCCCTGGAGCAGCTCATGTGGCCCGTCCCCTTGTTTTCCAGATGCGAATGAATGTGAGGGCAAGCCCTGTGTCAATGCCAACTCCTGCAGGAACCTGATCGGCAGCTACTACTGTGACTGCATTACCGGCTGGTCTGGCCACAACTGTGATATAAGTGAGTGTCTGGAGCCCCACGTTTGTTAAGGGCCAATTATGTGTGTTTAATGCATGTATTTCACTGAGTTCTCAGCTCCGCTCTAAATATCGGGCAGAGTCGTAGTTGTTTTTAGAAAGGGAGTAGTTGGTGTGGAATGAAAATACACAATTTTATCAAACTCATTAGTCCATAACATAGCTATATTCTGATAAAGTGACTAAAACAATGATGTGAAGTTTCACTAACTCTAGTAGAARAATCACTAAAGGTTCCCACCCATTATAATAATCTTATCTCAAGGGAAGGCATGCAGGAAACTTGACAAAAGGTTTATCTAGTTGCAGTCTTAGAAGGACTTGAACTCTCTATCTAGTGTAAATTTTTTTTTTTTTTTTTTTGCCTTCTAACCATGCTAATTTTACTGCAGATATTAATGACTGTCGTGGACAATGTCAGAATGGAGGTTCTTGCCGGGTAAGCAACTGGTTTTGATTTGGTTCCTGCAAGTTTGCAACAGTAACTAAAACATTTGGATCTAAACACAAACAGAGCAGGAAACAGCCCTCAGGTGCAGTCCAGGTGCACCTGGTCCTGCCCTGGACAGCAGCAGCAGGGAGATCATCTTTTAATTATGAATACATGTAGTATTATATATGTATTTTTATGTACAAATTTATATAGTATATGTGTTCTATAAAAATGTATTTGTGCATATGTGTTTGTATATACATATATACACACATACACACACACACACACATTTGTTTGTGTAGCTATATGTCTATGCCCACTCATACATCGTATATGTGGGGGAAGAGAAAGAGGAAACCAACCCCACAACTTTCAACTTTCTTGTTCCTTCACAGGACTTGGTTAACGGTTATCGGTGTATCTGTTCACCTGGCTATGCAGGAGATCACTGTGAGAAAGACATCAATGAATGTGCAAGTAACCCTTGCATGAATGGGGGTCACTGCCAGGACGAAATCAATGGATTCCAATGTCTCTGTCCCGCTGGTTTCTCAGGAAACCTCTGTCAGGTAAGAGRCGCGGGTGAAAGGCGGCCTCGCCGCCAGTGGCTTTTCCAGCAGGGCTCTGCAGCTGTACCCTGAATACCTTGTACCCACTGGACCATAGTATAAAGTCATCCTTGGTATAGCTGTCAAGCTGCCAGGAAAGTACTTGATTTATATATATATTAAAGAAACAACAGGAGGAAAAAAAAAAAAAGGCTCTCAGACTGCTGAAGAATCTTTTTGTTAAGCAGATTGCAAGTGTTTGCATGTCAGGTTTTGTTACATGCTAACTATTAGCTTTCAGTGCCTGTTTAATATCGAGGGCTGTCTGTTGAAATAGCTGCAAGTCTAGCTGAACTCTGTGCATTATGAACAATTCATTGAGGCAGTAGATAAAAAAGGTCAGATTCCACGATGTCTGCTTGGCGTAATGAGGGAAAGCTGTGATAAAACTTCTGTTTCACTCAGTTCCCTCCTCCCCTTTTCTCATTTTCCCCTCCTTCATTTCCCTCTCTTCCCTCTGTACTACTTACAGCTGGACATAGATTATTGTGAGCCAAACCCTTGCCAGAATGGTGCCCAGTGCTTCAATCTTGCTATGGACTATTTCTGTAACTGCCCTGAAGATTATGAAGGGAAGAACTGCTCCCACCTGAAAGATCACTGCCGCACAACTCCTTGTGAAGGTTTGTGTTGCCTTGGAGGCCGGGAAGGACCCACAACCCTTTCTGCTCATCCCTGGCACAAGACCTAATGCAGCCCCATTTAGTGTCATCAGTGGAAGAGGGTTTTTTTTGTTGGGTAAAGCGGCTGAATTGCACCCAGTGCTTATGCTTGTATTAGTGCAAAAAGATGGGTAACGCTTAAGAAGCCCTGCTATTTGAAAGAAGATATGGAAATGAAGCACATGTAGCAAATAGCCAGCTTTGCTGAAGATATTCTAGGCCAAATAAGTGGTCCATCAGCCTTCAGATAAGATGCTGTTTGTTTTATACCTGCATACTTGGGACATTCCTTATATTCTAAAGTAGCAAGCACAAATCCTTTAATGTAGTAAGGTGGTTATTAGCACATGGAGGCATCTCCAAGGGGCAATCCTTACACAGATCCCTGTTTTCCTGCAGTGATTGACAGCTGCACAGTGGCAGTGGCTTCTAACAGCACRCCCGAAGGGGTTCGCTACATATCCTCCAACGTCTGCGGCCCTCACGGCAAGTGCAAGAGCCAAGCGGGCGGAAAATTCACCTGTGACTGCAACAAGGGCTTCACCGGCACCTACTGCCACGAGAGTAAGAGCTGGAATGAGACTTCTTGGGGTTTATGGTCCCTGAATCTCCCTTTGGAAAATGGTTCTGTCCTTCCTCCTAGATTACTCGAAGTGTGTGTTTGGGGGGTGTGTTTGGGGTCTGTGTTTGTGTGTGGATTTTTTTTTTTCTTTCTCCTTCCACCACAGTGAACCTTGGAACTGCTCTAAGTTTTCATATCCCACTTGGGCGAGGCAGCTTGGAATTTGCTAGGCCTTGGGGAAAGTTCACAGTAATGAACCTTCTGGCCTTGAAYTGTATGTTTTTAAAAACCTTATGTATACAAGGTCTGAGGTATTTAACAGCTGGGTTTAACATGGATTTTAAGGGCTCCTGAAAAGTCTCCCTTTTTTTTCTCGAAATGGTTTGGAGGCTTGATCATTTCATGGCTGTACTGTTTTCAGGTGTTTCTTGTCTTGCTTAGAACTCTTCCTCTCGAGAGCAGCTTAAAAAATGGAAGCAGCATCAAATAGTCTTGAGGAAGATGATAAYTTTTAGTTCCTGAACTTATAGCGTGGTTTTTATTTATTTATTTTTTTATCTTGTTGTAGATATCAATGACTGTGAGAGCAACCCTTGTAAAAATGGTGGCACTTGTATTGATGGCATCAACTCCTACAAATGCATCTGTAGTGATGGATGGGAAGGAATGTATTGTGAAACAAGTAAGTTAATCCCCATCCTGCACTCAAGAAGAACTCCTGGAGAAATATCAGGAAGGAATAGGCGAACTGGTCTTTAGGGTGACAGTGAGTGATGCCAGATCAATGTGAGCTCTTCAAAGGCCATTTTTATGCTGTACTCTCTGGATAACTTTCTACAAGAAATCTTTAACAGGAGTACTTAACCTTTAAGAGAGCAGAAATGCCTTATTTGTATTTTATCAACCTTGAAAACAGAAGGCAGTGAAAACAGTGAGCACCTTACCTTCCTTTCTTTGATGGGACTTTTTTTCCAAATAGATCTTTCACCTCTTGTTAATTGAAATGAGAATGAGGTGGCAGAAGATGGTTATAATATTCTTGGCTTTTGTGGATATTCTTGGCTTTTGTGGAAGTGCTTAAAGCATAAAAATAGTTGCCTAAGTAGTTAATCCATGATTGAAGCACAAATTTAGGAATAGAAAACTCATCTTTCGAGCATTAGGTATTTGTTAATTCTGTAAGTCCGACTTAGCTTGTTAATTCTCTAAGTGCTACTTAGCTTACTTTCTCTCTCTAACATTTTTAGATATTAATGACTGCAGTAAAAACCCTTGCCACAATGGAGGAACTTGCCGAGACTTGGTCAATGACTTCTTTTGTGAATGTAAAAATGGATGGAAAGGAAAAACTTGTCATTCCCGTAAGTTCAGCATTTCCAAAACACAGCAGGCAGGCTCTGCTCAGCTGCTTAAACTTACTGTATGGCACAAGAAAGGACTGGAATTAAAGAGTCTGGGTTCTTCCTAGGTGACAGCCAGTGTGATGAGGCAACATGCAATAACGGAGGAACGTGCTATGACGAGGGGGACACTTTCAAGTGCATGTGTCCTGCAGGATGGGAAGGAGCCACTTGTAATATAGGCAAGTAACCCACATAAGCACCAGGAAGCAGATGTAGTTCTGAATCTGTGACCTCAGCTTTCCCTCTTGGCTCAGTTTTGAAGGCTTAGTGGCAATTTTTGTTTGTGTTACAGCGAGGAACAGCAGCTGCCTGCCAAACCCCTGTCATAACGGTGGTACCTGCGTAGTCAGTGGGGATTCTTTTACTTGTGTCTGCAAAGAGGGCTGGGAAGGACCCACATGCACTCAGAGTAAGTTGTCTTGGCTTGAACTTTTCCAAAGTGTTGCCTGATGAGAACATTAGCTCATCCTGTTGCCCTTGGAGTCAAGATTGAAACCAGAAGGGAAAGCTTGTTTGATGTAGGCTTTAGCATCACCTGAATCTTTGTTTTTAATGACTTTATGTGATAGAGCTTTGACCTGGGCATGAGAAAGTTGCAAATGAGCTAAGTGGAGACAGATGTTGTCTTGTTTTCTCCCAGATTCTTTTTCTACCAGCAGCTCTGTCTGCTTCCACTCATTTCCTTCCCCCCTCCCCTGTTAAATTCTTTACAACAATCTCTTCCTGTGTACATGTGTTCCACAATGTAGTTAACAAATTTTGTGGTAGAAGCCTGGAATCAATTTAGTAGAGAATTTCAACATATTTTTGTAAAAGTTAAAGTAAGTGCAACTTGGGCATTAGGGGAAGTCTAATCATTCCTTACTGACAGTAGAGTTGCATTAGCCAAAGTTTGCATGTTTAATGTGTCTGTCTCTGCTTTGCAGACACAAATGACTGCAGTCCTCATCCTTGGTAAGTTTAATGTTTGCCTTTCATCCCGTGCCACTTTTTTTTCTCTAGAATGTTAGATTCCTTTTGGAATACTAGATTATTTTTATTTGTAGTAGGCTTTTAATTTGTGTGTGTATTTTAACTTATTTATCTATTTATAGTTACAATAGTGGCACTTGTGTGGATGGAGACAACTGGTACCGCTGTGAATGTGCTCCAGGCTTTGCTGGTCCTGACTGCAGAATCAGTGAGTGTTACAATGGACTCTACCTTGATCTTTGTCTCACTTGAATCTTGTTGCAAGACAGTCATCTTAATTGAGCCAAGTGGCAATCAGATTTACAATAGATGGCTGATATCTTCCTCACCCAGATCTGTAGCTGTTGTGGAGAGAGTAGGAATTGTATCGAAAAGGAAAGAAGTACCAAGTTGAGTTCATGGCGACTGAAACCTCTTGGTTCAGCTGAGTGGGGAGAATGTCCTTCATGCTGGTAGTCTCTGTGTGAATGTGCCTGTGTGGCATGGGTTTGTCTGGCATGAAAGCATGCCAGCCAGAAGCCTTGTCAATTAATAATATACATACAAGCCCTGAGGTCATGTATGCACTTCCCTGTAATTTAATAATAATTACAGGTAGGAGACTAACACTTTTTTAATAACAACCATGGAAATAGCAGTTTCATAACAGCAGTAAAACTGGAAAGGGGTTTAACATTGTCATCAGTTGAGGTTTAATATGGTAGGTGGACAAAACTGGACTGTGTCGCAAGAGAGGGAACCTCTTCGTGTGAGGTGGAGCGTGTCTGAGCCCTTGAGAAGCTGTAACTTGCCCTAAGGGTCAGATTTTGATCTTGCTCAAGAAAAGAAACTTCAGGGAAATTGCTCCAAGATGATAATGGTGCTCCTAACAGGAATCRATCTCTGAGCAGACGTTGGAAATAGAACATAAGGTTCCAGTATGCGAATTGCTGTATGTTTGGTTTGGCAAAATAGGAGGAGGTTACAGAGTAACTTTTTTTTTCTTCTTTTTTTTTTTCCCTTTTTTTCGCCTCCCCTTCTTCTCTCTCATCTTCTGCTCCTCATCACAGACATCAATGAATGCCAGTCTTCGCCTTGTGCTTTTGGAGCTACGTGTGTGGATGAAATTAATGGGTATCGTTGCATTTGTCCACCCGGTCGCAGTGGTCCAGGATGCCAAGAAGGTATTTCAGATGTCATAGAATTATTATAGCTATTATAACAACTGTTATAACAGTGTTTGTAACAAGATCAGTGTAATTGCACTGTGACRGATAGGTTGCCTTTTTAAGCAAGCTTATTAAATCATCACTGAGTTTAGGAAGATCTGAAGAAGGGAAGGGAAAGAGGAAAAAGTGTGGAAAAAAAGTATTTCCCTCTGAAATGTTTAATTCCAGCCTGTATGTTCAGTTGCAGGAAGGCCCTGCATTACCAGTGTTCGTGTAATGCCAGATGGGACCAAGTGGGATGATGACTGTAATACCTGCCAGTGTCTGAATGGAAAAGTCACCTGTTCTAAGGTACAAGYGTGCAGTGTTTTGGGTTCTACTGCCTTCTGTTCTATAACCAGAAGTTACTCATATCAGTGTTTATTCCCTTCCAGGTTTGGTGTGGTCCTCGGCCTTGTATAATACACGCCAAAGGTCACAACGAGTGCCCAGCTGGACATGCCTGTGTTCCTGTTAAGGAAGACCACTGTTTCACCCACCCTTGTGCTGCAGTGGGTGAATGTTGGCCTTCAAATCAGCAACCCGTGAAGACAAAATGCAATTCTGACTCTTACTACCAAGACAACTGTGCCAACATCACCTTTACCTTTAACAAGGAAATGATGGCACCAGTAAGTAACAGGACTTCCTGCTCTTGGAAACAARCGTGTGGGTGCACCACAGCACCAAACAAACTGCTTTACTAGTCAAGTACAGTAAAAGCTGATAGTCCTTCTCCTTTATCAAAGCAAAACTAAGGTATAAAGGGCTACTGCCTAACACCAGATTTCTACCATAAATGTTTTTGCCTCCACAAAAGGAGGAAAGCTGGTTTGGTGGGAATTCCATTCCCTCCCACCCATGAACTGTTCCTTCTGGGCCAATTCTAATGGAACACACACACACATTTGTACATATGCACATAAAAATATATAAAAATAAACATATAAATCCTTGTATGTTTTAGGGTCTTACCACAGAACACATCTGCAGTGAACTGAGGAACCTGAATATTCTGAAGAATGTTTCTGTTGAATATTCCATCTATATCACCTGTGAGCCTTCACACTTGGCCAATAATGAAATACATGTCGCTATTGTAAGTACTCCCAGAATGGTTTGTGTGTATATGCCTTAGTAGGAATTGCTCGATATGTGTAGTATGGATTTCATAAAAATCATAATTCCTGGGTGTTTTTTTTATCTTTTTGGGGTGTGTTTTGTTTGTTTTCTCAGCACTTTAAATTTAGTTTCCATCTCAGTTCCCTTCAGAGAACGGGAAGGAATGTTGCTAACACGGGCATGTAGAACTTTGTTACACATTCCTGAGTGCTGTTCCCACTACCCTGTCCTTTTGTGTGAGTGAAAATGCCAAGTGCCTTAACTGACCGTTCAGGTTCATAAATAGTAGATTGCCCATGCACCTGATCAGGTATTTACTATTAATTATGTGACTTCTTCCTTAGTCTGCTGAAGATATAGGAGAAGACGAAAACCCRATCAAAGAAATCACAGACAGGATCATTGACCTAGTCAGCAAGCGCGAYGGAAACAACACGCTAATTGCTGCAGTCGCCGAAGTCCGAGTGCAGCGGCGACCAGTTAAAAACAAAACAGGTAAACGGCTCTGTCTCCCCAACYCCCTGTCCTGTAGGGAACTAGAAGAGCTTTTCGGAGCAGACAAAGCTTTCCTTACTCCTGAGATGTGGAGCAAGATTGAGAGTCTTGGACTCTTGTTCTTGTTAAGTGGGAACAATAAAGTGGTTTTGCTTGAGGAGCTTGCTCCTTCCCTCTGCCCTCGAGTGGTTGGTGTAACTGAAGTCAAGCTTGTTGGCCCTGAAAGCTCTACTTGTTCGTGTGGCTATGCCACTGTCCCAGGAGTGCCACTGCTGCCCGCCATCGCTGACTGGAGGGGTAAGAGGAAGACATTTCCTCTTAATTCCCTTCCTAATTTTGCTTAGACCATCCTGTACTGTAGCAGAGCTTAAGATAATCTTTAAGTTCCCTCTAACCCACTACATCTAAACTAAACAGAAGAATTCAAAGCTATTTTTCATAGAAAACCTTGACTAATACATGCAGCAGGGCTAAGTCTTTTCATCTCTTTCAGATTTCTTGGTGCCRTTATTGAGCTCGGTCTTAACAGTAGCTTGGATCTGCTGCCTGGTAACCGTGTTCTACTGGTGCATTCGAAAGCGCCGGAAGCAGAGCAGCCACACGCACACGGCAGCCGACGACAACACCACCAACAACGTGAGGGAGCAGCTCAATCAGATCAAGAACCCCATCGAGAAACACGGAGCAAATACAGTCCCCATCAAAGACTATGAAAACAAAAACTCTAAAATCGCCAAAATAAGGACACACAACTCGGAGGTGGAGGAAGATGACATGGACAAACACCAGCAGAAGGCCCGATTTGCCAAACAGCCAGCGTACACATTGGTAGACAGAGATGAAAAGCCACCCAACAGCACACCCACAAAACACCCAAACTGGACAAATAAACAAGACAACAGAGACTTGGAAAGTGCACAAAGCCTAAACCGAATGGAGTACATCGTATAGCAGACAGTGGGGTGCTGCCATGCAGGGCCTTGAAATAACATTACAAAGGCACTCGGAGCTTGTAGTTCTTAAACTGTTGTGTAATATTTGAGTCTAAGGCTATTATTTACTTAGAATCCCTGTGTTAATTTAAGTTTTGACAAGCTGGCTTACACTGGCAATGATAGTTGCTGTGGTTGGCTGGAATACCAAGTGCTGCATTTCACATCTATGCAAAACTAGTCAAAAGTGCCCTAATGTAAATTCAGCTGTAGCTGATGCATCATGGAAACGTTTCATAAGGTATTATATAGCCTTATTACTCCTCTTTAGTGTTAACTTCTTTTTTTTTTTTTTCCAGATGTCCCAATTTATACAGTTTCTTTAGAATGAAACATTTTATTTATATTTATTGAATTTGAGTTTTTTGTATATTGGTTTTATGGTGACGTACAACTAGTTCTGTATTTGAAAGTGCCTTTGCAGCTCGGAACCACAGCAACTATCACAAATAAGTTTATTATTTATTTTTTTTTAAATTGTATTTTTGTTGGGGGTGGGTGGGGGGAACTTGTCAGCAGTTGCTGGTAAATGAAGAATTTAAAGAGGAAAATGTGTCAAAAATAGAAGTTTGTATAGATATGTAAATAATTCTTTTTTATTAATCACTGTGTATATTTGATTTATTAACTTAATAATCAAGAGCCTTAAAATATCATTCCTTTTTATTTATATGTATGTGTTTAGAGTTGAAGGTTTTTGATAGCATTGTAAGCTTGTGGCTTCTTTATTTTGAATTTATTTTCTTGTTACATGTTGCCTATATGCCAAAACCTAAGGTGTTCTAAAATAGTTTATTTTTATTAGGATGGGCTTTCATGCCTTGATGCTGGTTTTTTGTACAATGTCAAACATTTGAAACACCTTCCATAGTATCACTTTAAGACTTTTTGTAAGTACTGACTGAGGCAGTTTAGATGATTAGACTAGAAAAATTTTTTTTGCTGCTTTAGACTTGAAAAAGAGTGACAGGCAGATAATCTGCTAAGGAGCAGTTTAAGGGAACAAAACCGAGCTATGACTTTATGTAGATGAAATGTGAGTGGTTGCATGTAATTAAAATATCAAATTAGCGTGTGAAGTTGGAAACACGGCAATCTTACTTTGTAAATTCTGATTTCTTTTTTTATTTTTTTCCTCCTCCTCACCATGAATATGTAATACTGAACCACTTGTAGATTTGACTTTTTTTGGGTAATCTACTGCATTTAGGGAGTATTCTAATAAGCTAGTTGTTGAATACTTGAACAGTAGAATGTCCAGTAAGATCACTGTGTAGGTTTGCCATAGATTACACTGCCCGCCTTAACAAGTGAGGAAATCAAAGTGCTATTACAATGTTTAAGATCAAAAGGCTTATAAACATAGTAATCTCAGTGGTTAACCATTGAGATCATGAAGATACCTTGTATTGTGATATTAGTGTTATATGAAAATGCATCTTTGATGTGTTGTTCCTGGCAATAAATCTTGAAAAGTAATATTTATTAAATTTTTGTATGAAAACATAAAAGAGCGTGGAGCTTATTGAGCTTGGAGGCACTCCCACCTTGGTAGGTAACTGCAAAACCAGAGGCAGGCGGCACTTTGCGCTTCCAAGACTTGCTACTGCCTTAGATAGACTCTTGTTAGGTGACCCCCTCTCATCTGGTTTACAGTCAAGTTGAAGGGATTTAAAACCTTTATGGCTCTTTGTGGTTGTTTATGTGTTTGGTTTTTCGTGTCTTTTGGCTCTGTGTAGCTGTCAGAAAAGCGTGATGGGAGAGGAATTGTGCAATGAGTTGACTTTGCCTGGGCCAATGAACTACCCTGGGGTAGGGAGCAGAGCTGAGTAGCTAGGCAAGATTCAAACTGCTGACCTGGATGGGAAAGGATCCATAGATGATCCTGATCTCTAAGGGGCAAGTGCTTTGTAAAGCACAAAACCAGCTTTTAAAATATTCTGTAATGAGCTGATGGTTAACTAATGCAGCCTCTCCCAGGTACGAGGGGCCCTATATGGAAGGAGGGGTTAGCTTGTAGGGTAGCCTGCTCTTATGCACGTGTTCCCAATGAAATTAGGCTGCAATCTTGTTTTGCCAAGGTACTAGTATAAATCTGAAGTAACCATTAACTGTAACAAGCTCAGCTGCAAATAATGTAACAGAGGGTCAGGGTCTTTCTTGTACTTCAGTTTAAGCCAACCTGCTATAACACATTGAAAGATAAAAATCTTCTGTTCTATATTTAGTCTATAGTAAACACAGAAACTTTATACAGACTACTGTAATATCCCTGAACTGAACGTGTTTTTTTTTTTTTTTGCTTAGCTTATGTTTTGTAATTTTTCTACAACTTTCAAAAAAAAAAAAAAAAAAAAAAGCCCCAAATCTCTTTACTGTTATTTTTAAATTCACTGTAGGTGGGATGTCTAACAAGTCACTGCTCTCATGAGCAGGGCCCTGCTTTCTTCTTTCCCCTCACATGAACTGAACCTTCTCTGATTCGGGAAGTTACTGGGTGCTAAACGGGGAGCCAAGGGGGCTGCTAGTGCTTCAGCTGCCACCCTCCACAGCTGCTAGGCTTTGCTGCCACATTGCTTCTGCTCTGCAAAAAAATAAACAAGCCTTTTTGAAGCCACTTAAAGCCAAGTTGATGAACAGTTTTGCCTTTAATATTCAATTAAGTCTTCCTGAAGTCTGCTGTTACTATTCAGACATTTAGTTACCTCTTTTGAATGACTGAACTGTTCATACATGAATTTGTAGCAAGAAAACTGGGACTGCCTTCCACTAAGCAAAGGTGAAGAAGATAAAGCAATAGGCTTGGCCTCTAGGAAGATGCCTGTGTCAGGCTACCTTCCTACCACAGTGAAGTAAATCCTAATTAGATATTCAAATGCTTTTGTCTGCATTTACCAATTAGGACTCCCAAGAGTCAATGAAAAACAAAACTTGGGTTCCTTAAGCTTCAAAGCTTGTGAAGACTTTGACATCACTATTTATTTTGAGCCTCTGCAGGGCAACAAAGCCTGACATTGCGCAGGTAGAGGTTTCTGTTACAGCACAGCTTCTCCCTACAGGGCAGCTTTTTCCTATATAACTCATGTAATTGTCAAAGCAATTGAAGTCTGTGAAAGTGCTCCAATGGTATTTTTAAATTATATCCTCATGTGTTACTTGTAGCTTCACATTTTACTCTGGTGAGTTTAAAACAAAAACAGTCTTCCATAGCCCAGAACCACCACCCAGTTGGGAGAATTTTTCCATTGTTGTGAAAATATATAGAAACAGAGAAGCTTCTAACTGGAATATCAAGGGCCATTTATTTTTTGTGGAAATTTTACTTTGCCAGGTCCCAGTTCACTGCTCCAGGAAGATACTTGCTGTTTAGTCAAGAGCTGCTTCCTGCTGCTACTGTGTGTTTATTCTTTGCCTCTTTATTCATCTAAGAAGTCAAAAACACTTCCCGAGCTGTGTTTTAAACATAAAAGCTTAAACAAAATCCCTCTCAGCTCTGCTACACCTATGCTGCTAAATGAACCCATCAAATCTCATTCTAGTTCAACTGGAGCCGAAGGGAGCCACATGAAAGTCACTGCATGTCCGCCAGGAAAGGGCCCGTGTTCCTCACAAAGAGGTGACTTAGGGAAAGCTGCTGACTCTGCACCTTGCAGCAGCCCTAACTCAATTATCAGGTCTCTGGGGGACAGACAGCCTTGGGAACAGCCACTCATGCAGCAGCACAGGTGACGACAGCTCGTGCGCGCTTGTACGAGTGCCTACCACAGGCCAGGGTCTAGACTCGGGCCTAGCAGCCTTGAGCACCTTCCTGACGAGACTCTGGACAACTCCTTGCACAAACTCACACACTTCCTCGGCGAGAGTTAACAGCATTAAGGAGCTCCCGGCCAGACCGGAGGCTTTTGCGCTGGCTCTTGCTCCCTGCTGCTCACGTGACGGAGCCGCTTCGGCCATTCCACGAGGCCGCCGCCGCCTCTGCGCGGAGGCCGGGAGCGCCGCCGCGCTCCGAGGCCCGCTGGAGCAGGTCACAAGGCAGAGCCTTAATGTTTTTTATGAGCATATGCAAAGGCGATGAGAAGCTGTGATAAAGGAAGTGCCAAACTGAGGCTCTCTTTCTCCTCCGCSGAAGATGGAAGCGATTGCACAAGCTCCCCTCCCCTTCCAGCRCTCAGAGGCTGGATTCAACAACACGCTTGATTTTTAAGAATTTTCCAACTTCCYCTTTTGCAATACTGACAGTAAAAGTCTTCATGATTAGTGTTTACTAGTATGCGCAAAGCTTTAAAAAAAATTTAGCCATTCCCAACAAAGAAAACAAAACAAAACAAAAAAAGCAAAATTATTATTTCTACTTTGGGGGGGCAGGTGAAGGGTCCGAACTGTCTCCTGGCCCCCGGTGCTACCAGCCAGGGTGTCAGAGCAGATGCCCAACCCAGCGCGGCCTGTGAGCGCCTGCTCTGAGATGTGCAWATTACTTCAACCAGTTACTCGACAAGATGGAGAAATAAATCTATTCTTTTTATTCTAGTACTATGGCAGCACTTCAATATTAAAATGATGGAGCATGCCCATCTGTAGGATTGTAGCTCGAGACATTTTTCTGCAAAGACCTGATGCCTAAACCAAAAAAAAAATTATTGACAGCCAAAGTGGCAGTTAGTTAGACGTTAGATAACAATTCCTACTAGTGAAGTATCACTTGAAGGGACTATATTGGCTACAGAAAAGGATGGGTAAAAATGCCACCTGAATGCCCCACATTCCAATCCCACACAGCTTCCATTTTAGCAATCKGGCAGCTCAATAAATAAATAATTCAGAAGTGAATAGAAGGAAGAAACAAATGTGTTGACAGGAGAAGTTGCAGAATGACTTCCTTACCCAGCTTGCATTACCTTGACCAAGTTGCTGACCCTCAGTGCTATCCCACTGTCAAAATCAGCATGTTCATTTTCCTCCTGGGTTCAGCTGCTTGCACAGCCCTTTGATGAAAGGCCAGATGTGAAGCTATTCCCCTATGCTTTAGGTCACACGGCTGTTTCGATGCTAGTTAATGCTCTTTAGAGAAGCACAAAAAGCAGACAGTGAAGAAGTGAGGAGTTTCCTTTATTAAAGCTAATTTCTGAGGCCAACCCCCACTTCCTACCACTAGCTAAAAGAYACTTGAAACTATTAACTCTCTTTGCTTGAGCCTGCATAACTCTTCATACAGTATAAAACATTTAGATCGATAAAGGCAAGGAGACAACTATTCATAACACAAACAATCTGAGATATTCTAATTAAAAATGCAATTGCCTGTTTAGCACTGCAAGCAAAAACTTCTTCCTTCATTTTTTTCACTTAAAATCCAKCATCTTGCATCCAAAAGCCAATAAGRGAATGATATTAAAACGTCAACTGATACTCGACCCACATGGCCCACACGTTGAGATCTTAAAAGGAAGTTTACTTTGATTAAATGAACTTCTTCGGAAGACCTCACTCAGACKAAGTTTCTGTAGCAATGCAAAGTCCAAAGTTTCCTTTGCTGATCTTGAATTTTTTCTAAGAACCCTGAAGCATGGCTATACGATGGTAATAATGTTCCAGCACAGTGTCTAGACCTTCGTATGCAGAACTACAAGGTGACAGCATCAGAGCTAGCACCATGTTTACTGCTCAGACAAAATCTTGCAACACTTGAAATTTTCTAATAGACCAACACAGGCCAGGGAAGATCTTACACCACATGCTTCCTCTAATAAATAAATACGTAAAAGTCTGCTCTGGCTTTTGATGTGTGTTTAAATACAAAAGTTCACTAAACAAACATTTTTAACTACTTCAGCAAACAGCACAGAYCAAATTAGCCAGCTAATTTATTTTAAAAAGGGGAAAATGAATAAGACAGTTATTTCTTTTTAAGGACAAATCTACATTTTTTCAAGTGARCTCTGCATTTTGGGCTCCAGCCAGTTAGTTACTCATAACCTCGATGTATGTCAGAGAAGCTTGAAAAAGCTTTAAAAAAAATTAAAAGCTTTTAGGTTTGTGAATCCAGAGCATCTCAGAGCAGACACACGTGTCTGTCACCTGGATGCAGGTGGAGTAGGTAAAGAAAAACCCAAAGACCGAAGAGAAGAACTTAGGAATAAAGTACAAAGAGAACAGAGACACATGGCAACAATGCAGCCTGGACGTGACAGAATTACAGAAAAGAGTAAAACTTTGCAAAGGGAAAGCTATTATAATAGTCCTTTGCACAGAAAAAGAAAAACTTTTGGCAGCAGGACCAGCTAAAATCCAAAAGTGAACATGAATTCAAAGCYCTTCCCTGAATAACTGCACTTTTGAGGGGATCCAAGAGACAATTTTCAAATTAATGAGCACACAAAGGCAGTGGGTCTTCCCAGAGAGCCTCGGAGCCTGACAACCTGCAGTGGGAGTGAGACAACTGTGCACTTTTCAAAAGTCCTTTTGAATCTCTAGGTCTCTAAGGCTCATATACAATCTAGCCCTATGATTCTGACTGCTACTTGTCACAAGATCGCTGTTTTAAATGCAGGATGTTCCCATGTTATCAGTAAAGTGATGGAAAACAGCACTGTAACATAGCAAATGATCCCAAAGGCAGAATCAAGTGTTCCCAGCTAAGTAAGACTAATCTACCCAAGCCCTTACGCATCTATGATGACATTTATTTGTAAAGATGCATACGTCCATATGTTATTTAGTTAACATTAAAAGTAAATTGTAACCTTATGGTTAAACTAATGTATAGCASTAATATTGTATGCTGATGCATACTATTTGTGGTTAGAGTTAGGATTTCTAATACATAAAATTATTTTGATTTGGAGAAGAGGGAGGTGAGAGGAAGGGGAGCTTCTGAATTCAAAACTGTAAGTTGCAGTTTTTGTAGGAGGTTGTATTTACTGAGGTTTGTCCATGGTTTTCACAGATAAAAATCATTGTGTTGCCCATTTGGAAAAGCAATGAAAAGAGCATTTTTTCTATCCAGTATAAAATGAAGAAACTCAAATGTTTTTCTAACCTCAACATATGTCTGTCTCAGGGTAGTCGTCTGAACCTCTCCTATAGGTATCTGCATTACACCTGAAAACTTAATAGAAAATTCATAAGGATTCAAGTAAAAACAAAGAAAAATAGAGAAATTTACAGCCATTGCCTGTATGCTTGTAACAGTATTTACCAACTTATATACCGTAAGCATTTAAGTACTTTCTCCAGAAAATATAACCTAAGATTTACAAAAAGTCTTGAGATGATTCTAATTACTGTTATTTTCCTGATGAATAATTCATTAAATATATCTTTGTAAATCCATCAAAAAAAGGGCTCTTCCTGATGTGTAACATGGCATCTTTMGCCCATACAAAAGATAACAATAAACGTACCTTAGGCTACTCTTCCTGCAAACCCATTTTCATTAGCAACTTTGGTTTTGCTTGTTACATTTTGCAGGCCCGCAGCTTGGGAAAACATTAGCAACCTTAATGCGAAACACCATGCAAATAGACTGGAAGAAAAAAAGAAAAAGCATCTTGAAGAGGGCAGGCAGAACTTTCCTCATCCACAGGAAAAGCCGATGTTACTCACAGCAACAAAGATGCTGTTCAACCTACCAGCTCTTCTAAGGACAAAACTTACTCTCACGCTTACATGAATCTCAGTAAGGATCTCCACAGACTGTGCAAAACTTGATTCACACAAAACATCTGTGCTCACATGGATTTCGAGAGAACGATCAAAAGAAATTCCTAGTAATTTTATTTTTCCTCTTTAAAAAAATAAACGTGAGGTAAGAAGTGACATTTCCATAGCACATCACCATACAATTACAAGTGCATTATTAAAAACTGCTGTATAATTAAYGTAATCTTAACAACTAACCTAGGTATCGCTAGCACCTCGAAAGAAACAGACCTGACAGCATGTTGTCCTTGCACCCAAGCAGGGCTTGGTTTTGAAGCATGCATGCAAGAATAAGTTTATGCATGTTTACGTATAATTTTTTTCCCCAATAACAATGTTTGCAAATGCAGGTGACTGCAAATATAAAACCTATCTCCATGTTTCCAAACAGAAAAGACATGATCTCTTGTACCCACAACTCATCTTAGAAATATATATTCATATCACAACTGCATTCTGTAAACCCTAATTATCTTGAAATCTCAATGAAAATATAAGCCTTAACCTATCAGCAATATTAAATGTTGCATAAATATGTATTTGATATAATCCAAATTTGTTTTACTGTTATAAAGAGCATATGAATAAACCATAAACTTTCTAACATGGAAACAAAAGAAATTAACATAAAATAATACAAAAAATCATATGCTCAGAAACAAGGAAAAATTTGCCACTAAAGTTGTGAATGGCTAATGAAAAGGGTTTTAACTTTTGCTGTCACCAGTTGATACCAAGTTTTTATAGTGCCAAAATAAACATCCATCAGAAATTTTCCTTGGTAAATATTTTAACATATTTCTTTCTACAAATACTGCAATTGGTAAAATATTTACATCTCTTTATACTAAAAAAAAAAAAAAAAAAACAGAATTACCTTAATTACAGTTCATTATCACAGACCTGTTTAATTATTAAACTAGCTCTAAAGGTTTTGTCCAATTTTGACTTCTTGCATTTTTTTTAACTTTTTTTTCATTATTTTGAACCGCTTCCTACTCTTCACATATTTTTTCTGAATACAAATACATTGTTGATCTATAACCATCAATGTAATCTTTAAGACACTATCATGACTTCTTAAGCCTCCGTAGTTTTAACTTTCTGAGACCATCGTTAACCTCTTTTTTTCTTTTTTGGATAAGCTTCTCTGGAGACATAGAGAGTGGTTTAAAATGAGATGCTGAAGGCACCTGAGAGAACTCTTCAGTGGTTGTGCCTGGCTCAGTCTTGTCTGTCTGCACTATATTGCTCCCCTCAAGGAGAGGAGGCCTGGAGAGCTTTTTTCCCAAAGTGAGTGACTCTTCATCAGGTCTCCTTCTCGTCAAGTCTTCTGTAGAAAACAATTTTGCATCAAGTGGGGTATTCTCCTCGAGGACTGGATCTAAACAATCTTTACTGCACTTGCCCATTTCTATACTGCTGGGAATCAAGGGAGTCTCTTCAGAAAGTTCCTTTCTGGAACAGTCTAGTTTTTCTTTTGAACCACAACTCTTCTGTTGAGCCTGCGCTTCAGTCACTTCTTGACTTTGTTTTGGATCTAGCAGTGCTGACTCACAGCTAGAAGGAGGCTTCTTCCTTAGAAGTCTCATCTTTAACCGCTCCACAGAGTGAGGTTTTTGCTGGCTGCCAGCATCATCTGGCTGTCTCTGATTAACATCATTTTCCAGCTCTAAAACAGGAAGCTCTAAGTCGTTCTCAGATGCACTTATGCAATCCTTGAGTTGCCCTACACTCCCACATTTTAAATCAGATGGATTGGGAGAAGTTTGACAGTCATTCTTTCTGTTCTCTTTCTGGGAGTCTGCCGGGCCAGGATGTACTTTACTGGAGTCCTTTCTTGTTTGAGGTCTGCTCATGCAACTTTCCCTTGTTTTTGTCCTTTTCACACTGCAATAACAATAATAAAATAAATTGTTTTTAATAAAAAATGAATCTTAACTGTTTCAATCTGTCTTTTCTCCTAATCCTCCAAGACCAGCAGGGCAACCCTCTTTCTGAATGTGGAAAGATGAGTGTGTATCACCTGACAAGCAGTAATGTTTGTCTAATGAGGATAATACCAAGTGTTACCCATCTGATTTTCCACTGCTCTAGGGGAACCCTATTTATTAATGACTAAGCCACGACGGAGTTTGCATTCTATTCCAAGAGGCAGAACTGGATTCATTACAGATGTTAAAGGTCAACACTGCATAAGGATTTTGAATTCCTTCCCAAATTAGCTAGATAAAAACAGTGTTTCATAAGTGTCTAAATGATTTCAAGTCATTCCCATATATTCATATACATTTTGCCTATCTAAAGGCTGGAGAGGGACAGGCAGGAAGATGCAGTGTGTGAGTCTGTGTATAAGAGTGTCTAATCACTAGTTTAGAATGTTCCTCTGGAATTTTTCCCAGGACATTTCAAAGCATTACTTTAAAGTTAACCACTACTCATCTAATATCAGGCCTGCTCATCTGGAAAGGACTTAGGTAAAACAAATAGAGGATATTTTAAAAGGAATTATACAGGAAAATGAAATCATAAGAGTCACAATGGACTGTTAGTACATAAACACTCTTCAACAGTGTATATTGCCTACAAAGCTCAACTTCACACAGGCTGTAAGATGAACTTTACATACAAGCATGGGAGCTGCCTATGCAAAATATAAAGTCTGAAAGCTCCTCCCCTGCTGAGGCTGCTTTCTGCAGCTCTGCTGATGCCATCAGTTCTCAAGTCAGCATATCTAACTTGAGAAAAGGACTAGAATAGTAACTCCAAATCTGATTTCACTTTAAGATCAGCACAGATGAGAAAATGTGGGTTAAAACAAAAGTTACTGGGGTTCACAGCAACATCCTGATTTCACCATCAACATTTTGGGCTGCTGGCAGGTAAGCACAGCACGGTGCTATAGCMCAGGATCACTGAAACATTCAGCTGACCAACTGAGCCCCTCCTTCACCACCACAGCATATAGCTCTATAGGGTACTCCTTAGTTGTAACCACAGATCCTGACTAATACTGTGGTACATTGTAGACTCTCAAAATAAAATATATACATATATTTGCAAAGTGTTGTTGTGGGTTTTTTCCCCTCTCTAAATCAGTTTCAAACATCRCAAGTATTTATTTTGGCTTAGAGCTCCATTCAAGAAAAAAAAACTGTTTTGATTCTGCCTACTGCTATGCGAGATAGCTTATGTGGGTTGCAATTGCTCTTTTTCATACCCTGCAGAATAACAAAGAACATTTTATGTGCTTATCCATAGTACATTATCAGGCTCTTAACAGTCAAAAATAATCTTTTATATAAGGGCTCGTATTATTTGACATTTCATAACAAGTACTGACTCCCATTGACTTATATTTTGTGGGACTGTAACTCAGGAACAAGAGGCACATACATTTCTTTCAAGATGTCCTGCTTTATCTGTTGGGTCAGACTGAGCTTAAGCTTTTCGTTCTCGGCAGATTCAGAAAAATACTCAGACGTCCCATTGGAAACTTCTTTCTGCTCCAAAAGAAAACACAGGTTTAAAACATGACACGTTAAGCTATGATTATTCACCCATTTGTACTAGTAAGGCTTACACATGGTCTTTATTATTTTGATGTGAGTGGTCTTAGAGAAACAGCTAAGAACTAAATTATTTTTAATCTTATATCAACTGGGAGTCTGCAGTCAGTTTACTCCTGTTTCAGACTCCCAATGAACATATTTCRTATGCTAAAATATACCGCAAACAAACAAGATTGCAATGTAAAGGATGTAGCTTTCCAAACCATCTGAGGAAACTGTTGGCAAATATTTGACATCTTTGCGGCTCAAACTGTGACAAATGCCAGGAATCTCTGTTGCAGACAGGAGCATTTCTGTCAGTTTTTTTTCTGAAGAGACTGACTGGCGCAGTGGTCTATAGACTTATTCTCAAAAGAATTCCCATAATTTTCCATACTTTCCAAAAAATAGAGAGTATTATTTGCTCATTTTAGAAGGCAAGGGTTAAAAGTTTTAATAGGAACATTCGGACGCTCACAGCCTGTAGTGGTTGGCTACGACGGGACAACAGGGGAATTCTTTCTGGTCTCAGCTAACAGCAGCACCACGGCTTTATATAATACGAGACTAGGAGCGGGGGGAGGGAAGGAAAATGCTCTTTTTCTTCAAACTGTGACCATTTCCTTTCACGATTAAACCATCTCARTGACAGAAGAGCCCTTTGCTGACTTCACTCCTAACAACCCTATACTGCAAATAAATGGGATCTCGAAGGCTGTGGAGGACAGGGAAAGAACAGTCGCAAAGGCAAGAAGAGAAGGGGCTTTGTGCATCTCCTTTCCTTTGGCAGCACTTTTCCTCAGCAGCAAGGACTGATGCAGCTTCTGATGGGGGCTCATGGGACGCAGGGAGCGCTGGCTCCCGCTGCTGCCCCTGCGCTAGGGACGGGCCGAACACCAGCACCAAAGCAGCTGCAGAGGCCCAAGGCTGGAGCTGGGACACAGCTCGGGCCCCCTTCCCTTGCAGGGGAGTTAACTGCTGTTTTGCTGCGGGAGGGGAGGTAAAACCCTGACTCTCTTCCCAGGAGCAGGAGCCAGCGAAAACAGCTTCCTGTTTTGTTAGGGAGAGAGAGGGCCAGTAAAGACACTGGGTATTTGGACAGCTTAAAAAACTGCAGATGTTTTGAGTCTGTTT
The DNA here is from genome assembly GCF_003342845.1 of Nothoprocta perdicaria. Classification (NCBI taxonomy): domain Eukaryota; kingdom Metazoa; phylum Chordata; class Aves; order Tinamiformes; family Tinamidae; genus Nothoprocta; species Nothoprocta perdicaria. The sequence continues at coordinate 1,990,027 of NW_020456232.1, read as the reverse complement.
CAGAGGCAAGTTATGCAAACTTGTGTGTGTGTATTAATAGATGCATGAAGTTCTGTGCGCTGCTGTTGCAATACATGTTTACAGGAGGCACCCAACACATAAGACACACATGCCATGTGATTTCAATCTCAAAAATCAAGCCTAACGAGTTTAAGATGAGGGCTGAATAGCTGCTCCTATTCTCGTTAAGTCAATTTAGGGGAGTCCATAGCTTTAATATACTTAATATACTTTCATATTTTATTAAGCTATTAAAAGGATACTATTATGATGATACTGAAAAACTTTGAAAAGCAGCACAGACCCTCTAGTTTAAAGCCAGCAGGAACTATTACAATTTCTAGTTACAGCTGCTCAGCTTACACTGCAGCTCTTGCAGAGCAGCTCTCTATCAAAACAGCAGGAGAGCACCCTCGCTTAGCCACAGAAAGTGGCAGCATTTGCACCTCCTTATTCTGCTTTACGGTAACCAGGAAGGCTATTTATAAGAAATCTTTCCCTCAGCATTTCAAGCAGGAGCCTGGGCAGGATCACCAGCCCATCACGCGCTTCTCCCAGCTATGGCAGACACGAGATGGCAAGTAGACAACACAGGCAAAGGGGGACCATGGTCAGGAACTGTCCCCCCATGTCCACCTACTGCAGGTGARCCACGAAGCTCACTCCTATCCCGTGCCCTGCCATGAGCTGGGAATGGCTGCTGGCCCCAAGGCAAAGCCCTTCCTGGGTGTGACGGGCAGACCCCAAGGAGAGGCAGAGGCGACAGAGCCACCTCCCGTGGGAACTGAGTCATGTTGCAGGTGAGAGCTCGGAGGTGACCGGCGAAMGCGTTCCCTGGCTGCGCCGCCTCGGCCCTTGTTTTGTTTTCAAGCAGCTTATCCCGTCAAGCGGCGACAGAAAAGGGTTAAGATAGTAAAAAAAAATTAATAAAATAAAGAATCAAAATGATTTATATGTGAAACACTTCTGAACATGCCCTCTAAGTACAGTAGATTTTCCCCTCGGAACCACACCCTGTAAGTGCTGTATTTTGAGAGCTGAACAATTAACATAAGGCACATGAGTCAGGCTTTGAAAGGCTCTGTGGGAACCAGGGAGCCTTTTGCTGTTACAAGTGATGTAAACTCCCTAAGGCTGGAATAAGTCCACAATAGAAGGCAAAAAGAGTCATAAATAACAACAATGGGCACTGCATATACTACTAAGACACTCGGCCATTACTGGTGATACTTCCTTTATTTTCTTTATTAAACTTATTAATTTTTGCTAATTAAAAAAATAAAAAACATYGTCTGTTTTGGGAATACTATTTATTTCCTATGGGAACTTCAGGACTTATTAGAGAAAGAAAAAAAAAGTAAAAGAACCTAATCTGCWCTCATCCTGTCTAGTAATCCCAAATTCCTTGTAGGCAGTGAAGTAATTAAAGAAAAATATTCCAGGCATAAAGAGGAGGACAGCAGAAGCAGACTGCCCATAAACACTGACACCGCGACCGAGGCAAAYGTCAAAGCACCGCCCGGCTTGCGACTCGGCTCCGCGAGAGCTGCAGGGAGCGGGATCGCTGCTAACAAATTAAAACCACATTTCTTGGCAATTCGGTAAAGAGACATATTTACATTTGAATAGCGACTGGGTGGGCATGAGAGATTAAAATGGCTCTCTAGCCCTTGAACTGCCAAGTTCTATTAGAAATCTGTGCGCTGGAAATTCTAGGCTAAGCTTGCTGCTTTGTGTCACTTAAGCTCCACTGCAAAGGGCCCGCAGGAATGAGGAGCCACCAGCTACCTGTACATGAAACCTGCTGTTCAGAAGCCTCTTCGCAGCTCCTTAGGACTTGCCAAACAGAGGTCTGACATCGAAACCCCTTCTCTCTTAAGGCCTATCTAGAAACTTGGTTGTTAGGTGCACTGTATACTTGCACTAAGGCTTAGCAAACTGCAATGCTTTTTCTTTTACTGCCTAGATTCCACGTGAAAAAGAAACCCTCAAGCATCTGAAAAAGTTCTGACTGATCCATACACCTCTTAACATGAAAAATCAGCATTAAACATCTATCAAAGTACTACTAATGTATGTGTCTTTGTGAAGAATCCCTACAAGTAACTGATCATCTTGAAGAAGACTGAAAGGTTTGACCTCTTCAGAAATCAAGCTGCTAATAGTGCTCATATATAACAGCTCATATATAAACACTGAAATCTTGCAGTTGCCTCTGACTGTGCCCAGTGTATCAGTTGCATTAAGAACTGTGTACCAATAAAGCAAAATCTGTACAGGATAATTACATTTCATGTCTGGTTAGAAAGAACACATTGTTTTGGAATTGCATTTATCAATGTGGCTTGACTTGTTCATCAAACAAGAAGCTTAATAGAAAACATCAATGGGTCAAATCTATCMAAGTTAGTACCAGAGAGGCATATGGGGGTCCCCACTGGGGCCTCACCCAGCACATGTAGCACAGCAGCCCCCAACAACAAAATTCCTAGACTCTGAATACAATAATGGAGATGAAGCAATGGAATAAAGTATTATCCCAGTTACACACAACTGAATAAAATTAGTAGAAGGAATCGGACAGAAGTGGTTATTCTTGGGAACTTTCTCTGAGCTTGCACTTCTGTGATTTCTCTTAATGCCACCCTGGYGGTATCATGACCATATTTTAGGTTTCAGAAAGGTTCTGGAGGTAGATGATGAGCAGAGCAAAGAGGTGATACAGGAATCTTTCCAATCCCATAAATATCAAAGGCCTCCTACAATTGGYCTGTAAATGAAGGAGGAACCAGATCCAGCTGACAAAGAATTAACAGGCATGGGACATTTTGGGTCTACTCTCTGGCTGAACCCTCCTACGTGACCCAAATTTTTCAGGGTTTTCAATGTAGCACCTGTCCTAGACTCCTGCCATGCTATAAACTAGCCACAGAAATGTTCCAGAATGGATGCAGAAGTGTTGCAGAAATGGATATTCTCAGTCTGAAATATTGTTCACTGCTTGGTCTTGCAGAATTTTGCTTTACATTTCAAAGTGGACTGTTCCCTTCCACAGGTCAATAATTTACAAAACAAAAACATTAAGGATTATATTCCATGTTTAAAATGGGCATATTGATTTCCATATGAGAAACAGGTATTTTTAAGAAATGCTGATGGTTTTGAAACACATTCCTATTGCAAGACTGAAACCAAAGTATCATCCAGAGAAAGGCATTTCTCTCCTGCAACAAGCAGAACCATATGAGAGATAGCAACACATACATCATGTTTTCTAAACCCACACAGATGGTGCTCCTGAAACAAATGATTTATTTATGTACTTAGAAGCACATGTGATGCATACTCTGTGCGTTTGCTTGAAGGCAAAAGTGTTAAAAGTAATGTTAACTAATTAACCTATTAATCATTCTGATTCTATCTGGTGATGTTGCCAGATTCAGATACTATCTTYAGAGAGATGTCCACTGATAAGGAAAGGATGAAAAAGACATTTTCTTTTCAAGTAAAATAACTACTCATTGATATTTAAGGAAAACTTAAACATAGCTTGATTTTTTTTTCCAGAGAAATACATTAAACACATGCATCTTGAGGCACCATTTCACATCAATTTTACAATTCTTGCCTTCAATAGTTATCAAAGAGGATATGCATGTTTTATCCCTGTTCTACACCTGTTTTATGTTTTATACATGTTTTATACCTGAAGAATTTCTTAATAAAAAAATAGCGACTTCATATGTCCTTTCACCCAAACTGCAAACCACAGGAGAGCAAATCCACCTCRATTGTCACATGGGTATCTGGAAAAGCAAGGTGAGCCTGTACTGCTCCACTAGAGCTTTTAGCAGTCTGAAATTTGGAGCCTCTATCTGCCTACCACATCTAAGTGGTGTATTGGATGTTTAAACCAGTACCATCTATCAGCAATAATTTAAGTATATTTGGTATTTATCCATGCAAATATAGTATAATTTCCTTCGTTCTGGGTTATATGACATAACAGAGCATTAACTAAAGCATATGATTTATACAATATTATGACTGATTGCTTAAAACATCAGTCTTACAGAATAAAATACCTGGAAAAAACGCACACAAGTCTAAAGCCAAACATTCTATTTATACAATAGCACTTAACAACCATGAGAGGCCTCAGAAAGATTAACTAATACTCTTGATCGCTGGTTATACAAATAGGTAAAACCAGAAGAGCTCCCGGGCTCCAGCTCAGTAACAGCTGCACTCCTGGGAAGCCTTCACTCTTCCACACTTTTGCCAGAGTTTTAGCTCAATTTCCAAAACAAGACACCCCTCTCGCCCTGAAACCTCAAGATATCTGAGCTCACACTGTGTGCCTGGTCCTCCAAAGCATTTCTAAACCTGCAGGGCAATCTCRGGCAATGACAACAGATTCACTGAGGTCTCAAACTGAGTGAATTCTTGAACATTTCAAGAAAGCCGACATGCAGGAAAAGGAAAGATCCCTTGTAAACGTCTCCCCAGAGGGAAAGGGGGAGCGAGCGCYGTCGCTGGAGCTGTTCAGCCTGCTGACAGCTGCTACGTGGCCCAAACCAGCCCCAGCTCTGCCTGGCCAGCAGGTCAGAGGCAACTCAGGAACACGAGGCAACTGGGGGAGATTCAGGGGGCCAAGAAGGAGGAGCTGGGTGGGCACAGAGACGGATGCTGCACTAGATGGGGCAGGGAGCYGGGGTCATTCAGGTAGATAGTGGTGAGAAACGCATGAGGAGATCGAGGGTATCATGGTGCAAGCTGAAGCGAAGGCAAAAGCTGGTTTGGGATGAACGCAGAGGCAATTCGCTATATTAGCTCTAGCAATGGCAGAACAACATGYTGGATTATTTTTTTCTAATAAGGAGTCAGGACACAATATGAGGAAATACTGGAAAGAGAGAATGTCTCCTTGACCAGCACCTCGTTCTGCGGCTCAGCCCTGCTCAGGGCCTTGTCGTTCTCCAGTCCAAGCGCCCGGCACACGTGCACACCCTGACTGCAGGGCGAGCAGAAAACACGTGCCCGCAAGGCTCGCGTGCGGCTTGAGCGCGGCAGAACCGAACCACAGAAACTGGAGACCCTTCAGCCACCCACCCGCGAGCCTCCCCACTCATCTATCTCAGCTTACTTCTCATTCGAGTCAGGAAATTCCTACTAGTTATTACAGGGTTTTCTGCTGAAGGCTGAGGAACAGATTGCTCTTTAAAATGACATAATAATAATAATAATAATAATAATAATAATAATAATAAACCCTACTCTTTGGATGACAGGAACACAGAATTATTACAACAACATTAAATCATCCAAATCTCTTTCAGTACTTAAGCCACCAAAATCTCTCAGGTGCACAGTAGCAGACTAAACTCTTTGGCTTAATGCAGCCTTAAACCCCAGCACGTGTCCATCCTCTCAAAGGCTGGGAGGTGGAAGAGCATCACCCAGTGCAACGTCCCCAACCGTGGTTCAAATAAGTGTTTGCCACCCAGCACAAGCTGGGACATCGAGAGAGGGAGGGCAAAGAGGAAAATGGTGCAAGGGAAAGGATGATGAGAGAGAATCACATCTGAATTAACGACAAGGATTTGAGAAACGAGGCTGTGTCAACCCTGTTCAGGTACAATTAGGTATAATTTATGTACCTAATTTACATTGCAATTATAGGACCCTTCTTATTTGGATTTGCACGAGAAGCACAAAACCTTTTAACGAAACTGGATTCAACTTCTTGGCATTAATTCTGCTATTTTTATTTCATTCCTGACACAGACAAACACYCTGCCAGCTTTTCAGATAAATAATGTGACTGACCACTCTTTTTCAAACCCATTCACTAGCAATACCTTCATTTTTTTTCCAGAGATTTTACAGTTAGCAGCAGCACTCAGCAGCAGCCATCAATACCATAATAGCTCTTTGCAGTATAAATTACTTCACGCCTATCAACAAATAATTTTCTTTTGGAATCCTAAAAGCCATTTACTGATCTCTGTGAGGTTTCCCCCAAGTTCCCCATAGTTTTCTCTAATCTTGACCACTTGAAATAATTTTTTTTTTTTTTTTTTTTTTTATCAACTTCACTATGTAGTCTTTTCCCTGGAAGAGTAATATAAACAGGAGCAGGCGGCTATTACACTTTTGCCATGCAGAAAACAAATCAGCCAGGCTGTGCGCTAAGGAACCAGGACAAGTTCAAGCAGAGCTGAGGCAGGCAATGCACCTTACTGCTCTCGGGCACCTTCCCTGCCCTTCTGCAGCAGGTTTCTGCCCCGCTAGCAGGGCTGGCAGARGGAAACGCGCCCAGGACGGCAGCGCCACGGGGTGCAGGAGCACGAGCCCTTGGGCAGGCTCTGCGATAGGAGCCGTGGCAGCCAAGGAGAGGCAGACGAGGGGGGCAAACAGGACTGTCTGAAAGTGCTGCAGCTCTTCCTTGGGTTSGAGTCAAAGGCCTGAGCTCTGCTGTTTGGTGATTTAGTTTCTCTAAGAGCACAGTTTGATGATTTAAGCTCATTTAAAGCTATATTGACAATGAAAGGGAAGCCTCACCCTTATCAAACAGCTGCTCCTGCCAGGTGCCTGTGTGACCACAGGCACTCAGGCATCCCCACAGCGAATCCGGCCAAAGGGATCCAACTGAAAGCTAACCAGGCAAACAGCAGCAACAAGCACCTTGTTTGCAGACGGATCAGGGAACTAATGCCACTCGCCACACATGTGCATAGCGAAGGAGCTGCAGACAGGAACGCGTGGATAACCAAAGGGAAGAGAAGGCAGGAGAGAGCGCGTCTTTCAGTGTCATCACTCTTCGGTCAGCTTGAGCTAGATACCAAGGAGGAGTACAAAAAGGTGACAAAAGCTTCAAATGTTGAAAGTGCAAACTCACAAAAGAAAAATAATCATCTGTCCCAGTAACTGGCATAGGGATAAGGTGCATTAGTCTGCAATTTTCCTCTTCAAAAGAAAAAATATTGCAGTATTTGCTCTTGCATTACTTCTACTATGAACAACTTCTAATGAAAAATTTTATGCATTTCTTACAATTTGATTACTTTTCATTTTGACTCGTTAATAATTCCTGAAAGAAGGTCATGTTTACATGGCAATTTGCTTCTGCTTAACTGACTGTCCCATCAATCACCATCACATCTGTTGCTTAAAATGGGCAGTAACCGGGGCCGATTTGAAGAACACACCGAAGTGYCAGTGCCAGCTTGGTAGGAACCAAACCTCCAAGAGAGATAGTGCTCCCCAACGCCAGCTCCCAGCCTAGCTCAGCACTTCAGAGACATGAGAAAGCCCAGCAGCAAGAGCACAAGGCAGCCGGGCAAGGCGGGAGCGCGGAGGAAGCCGGCCCTGGGGCCCTACCTCACACAAACGCCTCTTTCCAGGTGCACYAGTTCCCACCTCTGAGCTTGGGAGGCAAAAGAAACACGGAATACATTTACACAGAGAATAAAGGCGAGGTGACATAACTCAGTGTGCTTGTGCAATCTTGTTTCGTACGGTTTTGAAGAAGTCATGAATGAATGATAGGTTGCGACACTATTTTCCGGGCCACCGAGACCAGTGCAAAGCATTTAACCCATTCATACAATACAGTTAACTCTGTTCAGACAATCACCAAACTACAGCTTAATATGAAGTCATTCTCCTCTAGTTATGCCTCTTCCAACAGTTAGAAAGAAGTATATTATCTAAACCCAAACGAGAGATTTCATGAGAAAAAAATAAAAAGGATAATGTAATAAAACATCAGTCAATCAGGCTCTACATCAAATGCAAGAGCAGCATGTGCTTTGGATGCTGCTTGCACTCCAAGTAACTGTGTGCCACTGCCTGAAGGGCTGGTCCTTYACTCTCCCTCCAACTCGTGTCATGCTGCTGCAAGGTTCTTTGGGTCCCAGTTGACAACTGAACGAGCACAGGATGAGTCGGGTCAGTGAATGGACCTGACAGAAAGCTAGCTCAAATAAAAAATTTTAAAAATTAAAAATATAAAATAAAATAAAATAAAATAAAATAAAATAAAATAAAATAAAATAAAATAAAATAAAATAAAATAAAATAGTTTTCTGCTGGATCAATACCAACTGATTAAAYGTCAGCTGAAGAATCACTAGGCGCACTGCAAAGGAAAGCAATGTGCAGCTGGCAATAGAGGGGACACCGACTTTTTCAGGATCAGCCCTCAGTTACAACGGTTTCACTGTGATATTATATAGGCACAAGAGTTACACACTTCTGTTCTCGCACCTTGTGCAATGTAAACTGTACAAGTGTATTCCATGGTGCACTCTGCGTATTTTCCTTACTTTTCTCCTTCTGTAATTTTAAGAGTCAAATTGTGTTTGGAAAGCCTTAATTTTCCCATAATATTCTGTATAACTTAATGCTCAGTGAACACCTTGCCACCTCTAAATCAAGATATGATCTCTCCATTTTCTCTTCCAATTTCATATGAATAGGAATTCCAAATTTCCATTTTAATATAATTATTAGCTTAAGCTCTGTCACACTTTCCCTACAACTACTTCCTCTCATAGACTCTAACATAAGCTAATGTGGTTATCAATGAATGCTCTATTGTTAGCACATTTTAAAAACATTCTCCAGACTCTCCATAAGACTTCCACCCATTTCCAATGTTTCTTCAGATAACCCACTTAGTTTTCCATTCTATCACTCTAAATAATAATYCATTCTATCACTCTAAATAATAAAGAAAATGTCGTCATTGTGACTCTGATGACTAATGTCTCTAGAGCTGTTATATTTCCGTAGGTTTCCTCTTTTGCCATGTTCCCAAAACCCGCTCTTTTTTTCAAGCTAAATCTACTTAAGATTACAAATATAATATAACAAAACATGAAACATGAAACAATTATGCCTATGCTTGGCATTAATCAGCCAGACTATTCTTCCTTCTTTTCTCTCAGACTTCCAATTTGTTCAGGTATTTTCAATAGCTTGTTGTATCGTTTCTGTAACAGAGATTTGCTTTCTTTCAAAATGATGATTATCTCCAGACAGTTTCCTAGATGTGACCACAACAATTCCCATTTCTAAGTATGGATTTTACAAAATAGAAGGTAAAATAGAAGGCAATCTACTGATATTTAATTTTAAGCTCTATTCCTTACAAGTTCTCTCAAACCTTTTAAAGGTGATGAAGCTACTGTTAACTACTAGTCACTTTTATAAAATGGAGATAGATCCTCAAATCAGTAACAAAAGGCAAGAGCTGATAAAAGATCTAAAAGAACTTAAATGCAATTATGAAATGATTCAAGMTCAAACAACACACAGAGGAAAAGGGCATATGCCCCATTTTAAGCCCATGATAGAACAGAAACTATGCAGGGAAAGGTCTTTTCAGAAGTCTTTTGTAGTCCAGTTTGGTACTCAAGCATACACACTGTTAAACTGCATAGAGAAAAGCAGATTCACTAAGTGCAAATCTCTAGTTTTGACTTCTGGAGTACCAAAAACCTGAAATTATGTTTCGCAACAGTGGCGACTGAGCTTGGCAAAATAGTCAGTTAAAAATATAAAAAATTTGGAACTAAACATGCTGAAAGAGACCTAGATCATCTGGTAATTTTCACAATTGGTAATTTTCACCAAACTAGAAAAGAAATTAATTATATTTTAGAGAAAGATGGGTATCGAGAGAGCAAAAGACAGATAGATACATTTGCTCAGTTCTTTGACACTTCAGAATACTTACTGTTTTAGGAAACAAGAAAACAAACTCTGAATGTAAGTTGAGAAATAAAAACACTCTGATAAACAAAAAAAACCAACTCATGTTCAAGGCATTAAAGGAATACCTGTTAAGAAAAAAGAAGCATAAAATGTAGGTAAATAAGTTTGATATATAGGTTTTTTAATACAARCTTATTTACCTACATTATATACTTTTTTTTTTAAAGGCCTCTGTAACACACATAAATCACATATAATACACATGAAATACACATAGCTGCAGCATAAAATATGTGGGCCTTTCATGCTGATAAATATTTCATCAGGAAGGTGTTAAGTGCAACTTTTTATTTAACTACCCATCAATGCCTTTTTCCCCCATAAATGATTGGGATTGTTTTTCTTTGAGCAGGGCTAGCTCTGATCCTTTTGAGCTGTTCTGCAGAACAGAAACACTAACAAAMCAAACAAAAACTCCACAGTGATTAAAAACTGATTCATAATAATTTTACAAAATATATTCTTATAAAGACAAAGATAAAGGAACAAAGATCCTAAAAAAGATCCCTAAAACCAAGGCGCTGCAGGTATATTTCACTTTCTTAATAACTGGTCGTACTGTACTAAGAAAATGAAAAATAGAAACTGAACTTCCCAAAACTCTCATTACTGTCTGTTTCAGATCCACTTTAGGATCTCCTCTTGAACACTCAGTCCAACTGTTTAGGTGATTGTCTGGTTGGAACCAGACATTCACAAATATGTGAATAGCTACATCTATATACAAACATTGGTCTCACCACCCTGCAATAAACAGGAAAATCAGAGAACTGTTTTGTACATACCAAAGCACCATCCTCACATGTCCAAGCACTTGGGTCAGATTCAAGTTTACTGATACAAACCACAAATTTTTCTGGAAATACACGTAGCTCTRTGCAAAAACAATTGAAAAGAAGATTACAAAAAATGAAATACATATATTCAAAGACGCATAATGGCAACATGCACATTATTTTAGTAAAAAATATATGYATATATATTTTTAACTACGTAAGAACTCATTTGTTCTACTCCACTAAGGATAATTTTATTACCTTCTTTCTTCAGCATCTCATCCCTGGTTTTGGTCTCTGCCTTTTAGCAGCCAATTAGACCATCCAAGGCCCCTGACAAAAAAAACCACCAAGAGCCACAGAGAACCCATGTAAGGTGCTATCTTCGTATATCTGGAAGTAGTTCCAGATAACTTTTTCCATCTCTGTCTCCGGGATGGAGGCGGAGCTGGCCATGCAGCAGTCAGTAGGGCTGCTCTACTCTTTGGAAGCCATTATGCTCTACTTTTGAGGGAGGCATTTCAGGTCTTGATGTTACAAACAAAGCAACTGTGAGAGGCTCATATTTACAAACAAGCTGAGGTTGCCTGACACGCTATTGGGGTATTTAAGCTGCAGCTCTGGTCTCTCCGTGGATGCTCTCTTAGCTAATGGGAAATGCAAGGTAAGATGCTTCAACGTGGCCGTGATGCCAGATGCTAGAGAAACAGGCAGAGAGGAACCTCATGAAATATAACCATGGGAAGTGCAGGGTCTCACACCTGGGGAGGAATAACCCCGTGCACCAGCACTCAATGTGGCACAACTGSCTGGAAAGCAGCTTCACAGCCAGGGCCTGGTGGTTCTCACAGGCACCAAATTGACCACGAGTCGGCAATACGCCCTGTCAGAAAAGGTGGCCAACAGCACCATGAGCTGCATTAGCAAGAACATGACCAGCAGGCAGAGGAAGGTTCTCCTCTCTTTTGACCTGGTGAGACTATATCTGAACCACATCCAGTTCYGGGCTCTCCAGTACCCAGGAGATGGGACATACAGGAGCAAGTCCAGTATGGATGTAGTGGAGCCACCAAGAAAGTTAAGGGATCAGAACATCTGTAATATGAGAAGCTGAGCAAGTTGGGATTGCTTAGCAAGGGGAATCTTATCACTGTGCCCATGGTGGAGSGTATAAAGAAAGGGAATTTGTCTCTTTTCAGCAGCATCCAGTAAAAAGACAAGAAGCAACGGGCACAAATTGAAGAAAAAAATGCTTTAAAGAGAAGAAAAGGCTTTTTTATTGTAAGGATGGTCAAGCACTGGAAAACATTGCTCATTAAGCTCCCCTTGCTAGGAAACTCAGTTTTCAGGAAGTTGAGTTTTGACTGAAGACTTAAAGCCTCTCTTTTTGGCCGCATTAGAAAAGCAAGTTAATTCCAGCTAGTTGCTTTTATTGTCATATTTTATAGTAATCTCACTTGCTAGCTAACAAAATAAATGTATCTTTAGGCATTCACTGATGCTTAAAGAAAGTTAAGATATAATACTCTGGAAAGAATGTTGAAACAGCATCACAGRCTTACTGTTATTCTAACCTAATTACTCTTTCAGCAGGCAAGAAGAACGAGTTTGACAAAATATTTAAAATCAACACTGTAATCTCTTCAATCACTACATATTTAAAAAATTAGTTGATATGAAGAGAGATTTAAACATGCATGAATGTAATAAATTCCTGTTAAAAAAATTACAAAGAGGTTTCCATTCAAGGAATCATATTTTCAATGCCACTTAGTTGATTTATTAGTCTTCTCTTATATGAAAAGATCCACAAAAAGGGCAGTGATTTTTAAAGTTCCTTTTTTATTGTTGTTGGCAGGAGAGGATTGCTATCACTTCCTAACAGAACATCTTGGCCTGAGAAAACATGAAAAAAGATCTGGTCCGATGACATCACTTCTGTAAAGATTTTATAACACTGGGCCGAATGAAAGCTTTTTCTTGCATACACTTGTACCACACCATTGATGTCACAAGACACTCGAGCAACAATGAAGTGATTCATCCTGCAACCTCTAGTTGATTCATCCTGCAGAAACTCAGTAAAACGCTGAGTCTCATCATACTTACAGATTTTGGTGGGGCTTAGCTGATTACCCCGAGGCGAGGCATACGAGCTTTTAAATTAAGTCAAAAAAAGAAATCTATCATATGGTAAGAAAAGCTTCTAATTTTAGCAAACATCCTCTGGAAAAACAAAACAAAAGCAAATCCTAAAATAAATTGCGATTAAGTATATCAAGAAAAACCCTAACAAAAGTATTACTTTATAATCTCCTTGTTTTCTAGTACAAATGCAATATTATAAGCAACATCATAAGAAACCAGTCTCTTACCACGGTAATGCCTCCCCACAGCACAACGAAGATTGACCCATCTCCTCATAAACTGGGCAGCAATGTGAAAGCGGTTGCCTGCTACATAAAACAAAATGATAATGGTAAGTGAAAGGGTATCTCATGCATTCTGKTCTCAAAATATTGCATATCTACAAAAATAGGACTGTTGAAGAGAAAGAAAGGCAGCAGGTCATGAATGGAGAAACCCACTACAGCTTTAAAGGAATATTTTAAAATAAGAACTACGTACACCAAAGTCTGAAGAAATTAGTATCTGGAAGAGGGAAAAACCTAAACAATTTACTTACAGCAAAGTTCACATATCCAATCACAGAAATACACTTAAGTTGATTAATTGATCACAGAAGATGTCCCATCAGTAGCCCTGGGAACTAAACTCCCAGTCACTAATATACTTTTACACAAATGCTGCATGAAGACTACAAATGACAAGCCCTTAACTGTCTAGCCAATTGTCACTGGCTAGAAAGGATTTTCTCATGGTTAAGAGACTATAAAGCCTACTTAAATTTCCAATGGACTCCAAGTAAATCAGATTCAGAAAGGTGCTTAGGAATCTAAATCCCACTGAAATTGAAAGACGTTTGAATCTGAGAGTCCTCCTGCAGGTTCCCTGTACAAGCTCATTAAAAATATACAAACAAAAAAATGAAAGATAGTGAGATCTCCCCCCAACTATTTAGGGGTTTGCAGGTCTTAATATTTCCATCCAGCCCTTTAGGGGGTTGCAAGTTTTAACATATTGCTCCTTCCAAGATGGACAGATATCCTGGCTGCAAAAACCACAGACGAGTTTAAAAATGAAGTAGCAATGTTGTTCTTCCAAGCATTTAAAGGAAGTAAGGAAAGACCCTGTGCCCCAGGCTCAGTCTCTGCTGAGCAAGTGTCAGGGCATGCCAAGTACAAGGATATTTCCAACTACAAGGATACTTCCAAGTCCAAGCCTGGACTTGCATGTCCTCTCCTGCACAGACTGCTCTCCTACATGTACAAGATCTCCTGGAGCTCCCCATAAAGGGATGTTCGGCAGTATCACCTCTCCTTAAGTACCACGGTTATTGATCACAATCAATCCTTTGATATTTATCAGCCATCTTTTTTCCTTCCCCTCAGGAAAATAACTACAACTTTGCTTCCCTTTAAAGATCAAGGCAAGATGCAACAAGGCAAAAAATACCCCCCCCCCCCCCCCAAAAAAAAAAGATGAGTGCTTGAGAAAATTTTGGTGTAATCTATCACCCTTATCGACTGCATATTTATGAACACAAGAAATGAGAATTACTTTTAGCTGTTTCCAGTTTGGCATCCACAACTCTTCAGCACTCTTAGTAAGGTAAACAAAATCTAGGAATTTGCCCTTTATTGAAACAAATTGTTAGTTCAGTTATGGTGTCTTCACCCCTGCAATTTTTTTTTTTAATAATCTAGTGACATGTCTAGCTATTTACTTTGCTTGATCTCTATTGCTTTTAATCACATTGAATTGCTAATGGCCTGAACAAAGTTAGAAATTCCTCTTCACGAACCTTGATTCAACTGGTTCCTGTTCTCTGGGGTACAGCACCTCCCTTAAGTCCAACAAAATAAATAACACATGCACACRTGAGCGACCCAGACAGCTCAACACTAACCCTGCAGAGTAACCTCAAGTCTGAAAGTACTAGGGAGCCTTCGCAGGGTGTTGTACCTGAGAACAAGCTCTGCCCAGAGGGACTAACACTAGGAGGATTTGAGTTGCAGTGACTACTTACCACTAGACCTTGCTGAAAAGTCAGAAGAAATGCTCTGCTATATATGTGAGAAAACTCTACATTGCATTTGTTTTAAAATACAGATTATTTTGAATGTAACATACAACTACATTTATCGACTATATTGAAGCGCTTGTGTGAAATCTAGACCAGCCCCTAAAGTCACCGGGAGTTTGCAGAACTTGCCGATAGCTTTGAGATTGTCAGAATTACTGCAGCACTATAAAAGCCGCAACATTCACTTTCTGCTTCCACTGAGTGGAAGGTTTTTTCAGTTAACCATTCTTCTTCAYAAAACGAAAAAAGCCTCACAAGAGCACGTCCTTATCTGCACCTTGCAGCTTTTTAAACTTTCTTTACAGTTAACGAGGATGAGTCTGAACTAGTTCTCAAGTCCAGCCTTGCCTACCATCAATGCTGTCATACACAGGGGAGAAGACTGGCGTACACCCGGCGAGGACCAAACGCTGCTGCAAGCGAGGAGCAAGTGAGATGYGCCCAGGCGGTCGGCGTTAGCCCCTTCGGAGCAGGGGGTGGCAGCCCGCAGTGCCCTGCGGCCAGCCACGCAGCCGGGACGTTCCTGCACCCTGGGCTCTGCCAGCCCACCCAGCCACAGCTGAAATTTCATCTTCATCACGCAGCACATGCACACCTCCCTATGTAGACGACCAACAAAGGCAGAAATAACATTTCCACGAGCATTTATTTTCTATTTTTTCCCAAACCGTGCATCTAAATCATTGGATCAAAACAAGAGCCCTTGAAATTCAGCATGTGACTTAGCAAAAGCAGCTCTAGAACGGCCGCAGTTGGGTTTCAGCTGTAACGTGCACCGGTGAGTAATGCCTTTTAAGGGAATGCTAATTGCCCTGCTTGTTATATTTCAGAGTCCCAAGACACTGAGAGGAAGTATCAGACACTGCCTYTTCACTGTAAAACTATCCAGCAACACTTGTTTTCCAAAGGAGTTACAGCCAAGTGGAGTCGAGCTTCCAGCAGGCTGCCAAGAGGCGGCTGTGGTCGGGATCCCAGCAGTGGGAAGCCCTCTCCCACGGCTGCTAGCGACCATGGAGTGGGGAGCCTGGGAAAATGCCTCTGAGCGCCTGAGTTATCTGCGGCAGCCTGGCAGGTGTTGGCTTCCCAGCGCAGCCTGGCACCTGCCTGGCCCTACGCAGGTTCTGCCGAGGCTTCTCCAGCCCCACTGCCAGCCTGCAGAGGCCTGTTGCCCCACAAACACATCCCTCTTTGGCATATGATTATTTCTGTGTTTAATTTTTATATTTTTAATATCACTTTTTTTTAAAAAAAACTTTTTTTTTTCCAATAGTCCACATATTATACATCTCTGACAGAGTATTCCCGATTAGCATCTCTACGTCTCTGCRGGAAACCCTTAATCCTTGCAACTCACATGTACTGAAAATGGAAGATGAATTGGGTGTGTAAAACTGGGAAAGTAAACATATAGACATTTTGCAATATTAGAATAAAACAAAACCTGAATTTTACTTATGCTAGTTTAATTCTTCTGTACAGATTAAACTAGAGCCGTAATAATGTTTACAGTTTAGAGGGCTTTTCATCTTCAAAGTACTCTACAGGCATGTTATTATGATGCTTTTTAGCGGTCATGTTTCTCCACTTAGAATTAGAGACCAACAAATTCCTGATCATTGTTTGCAAGCTAAAAGCTAAAAGAAGCAGATGCAGCCACAACACCGCACACACAAAAACAACTGCGCAAAACAAACCAGGAAAACGTCCCACTGCTAATTGGGCAGCCTTCCTTTCCCCAAACAACTGCACGTATCCACCTCGCCCACTGCAGCTAGTCCAGCCTTTCTAATGTAGATGAAATGCCAAACCAAACGGTGGTGTCCAGGCCCAGCCTATGGACTCTGCGTGACAGAAGCCAGCAGGGCACAACGCAAGAAACTCTCAGGATTCCTCAGGTTCCTTCACTATCTCAAAGTAATTTTTTTTTAACTGTTTTYGAAAACTGTATTATTTAAAGTGACAATTACATTTAAAGGCATAGAAAGATATCAGTGCACTTTAAGCCAAACTTAAAAAGCTCTATTCCAGACATTAAATTTATGTGCATAAAATGTGAATAGGAAAAAACACTTGGGAGCAGTACTGATTTCTGTATGAATATACATATATTAGCGCACGTGGCAGCTAGGAAAAGGAACAGGTAACTCTCCTTTACCCCTTAAACCTAAGGAGGAAACAGGCTCCTCCTTTACCCCTTAAATTTATTGATTTTAATGTTCTTCTACTGTTCAGTCTTCTAAAGACAAGTCTCCTGAACACAGGTGAGTTGCWCTTCCTACAAAACAAAGTCACTTGTAGCACAAAAACCTGACTGCGAGGTAGAAATGTGCCTTCCGAGTAGAACAAACGTGACCACTTCCCTTTATTGCTCATTGGAACAACATTATCATAGGTGCTCATACTGCAGTGCTAAAAAGACTTTCAAATAAAGGCAAATAAATCCTTCATGGGCCTGCAGACTATTTTTCCCCTGGTAATAGGAAATATTTTCTGCAAAAGCTTCCCTGAGAGAAAAGGGCACTAAACCTCCTGCTCCCAAAGCTGACAAGAATCCATCTTCTACCCATAACAGGAAGTCTAGACAAGGGTCACTAAAAATGTCAGGAAGAAGCTTTGAACAGGTGGAAAACCGTATCTCATGGCTAGAAAACCTATGGGCTCAGGGGAAAGAAAAAAAGTCAGTCTGCCCCTAAAAGCATGATGAGAGAAAAAAAAGAGGGATAGAAGAGCTCATGCAAGTATTCCCAGCAGAACCTCAGCAAGATGACATGTGAGAAGGTCTGTTTCTTCAAAGCTGATCCTGATATATGTGTGTGCAGCAAGGAATAGATTTGTCCCATTTTTTGAGAAATACTATTAAAGATCACTCAGTGGAGCCAAGAGGTAGATGTTGATGGTCATGTGCTCTCTCTCCTACCCTGTGACCTAAAGGCACCTTAAAAAGAGACCAAGTTTCAAGAAATGTGTCTGGACTTGAACCACCATGTGTTTCACAGTGCCGTCAAAATAGAGCAAGTTGTGGTTTTATGCTCATAGGTTCTTGTCTTTCACACAAAACTCTCTCTAATGTTTACAGGAGCTCCTTCTCAAAAAACAAGCACAAAGCCACCCCAAAGGAGCCTGTGATATTTCCTCTCTACAGATGCAGGCAACTGGACCACTACCCAGCTCTAGCAGGGAAGGTGGTGATGGCTGTGGCGCAAAGAGCTCAGCTCTGATCTCAGAAGGTTGGTAACAAGGTGCTCATTTGAGCTTCCYGAAGAACCCAGTACTGTGATGAACCACCTGAGCAACCTGCCTCAGTCTCTTGCAGACTCTAGCATCAGTGTAAAAGAAACTATGTACAACAAGATACATAGGACATTCTCTTTTTCAACAYTCAGTGGCAAATTTTAGGTATTTCATACCAAAAAGACCAAAAAATATGAGTCTGCCATGTGCTATCGGGATATTTCAGAAGAGATCAGACAGGCTGTCACCTTCTACCTTTCTTTCTTTAAATGCTAAAGTAACCTTAGTCATTTACAGTGCAGTTTGCGTCAGGACTTGCCCCTCCATCTCTACATGGATACAGATTTCTTAAGCACTTGAAAAAATGTAAATAAAGTCACAAAAATGTTTATAATTTGAAGCTTAGTATTTTCTTTCTACCTTTTCCATGTGATAATAAAACCTAAGAACATAAGTACATAAAAGAGCATATTAGTATGCAATGTTAACAGAACTTTAAAAGAAATCTTTACTCRTATTGAACCATCAAGTCAAACTGGAGTGGATCCGAATTACTTCTGATTGTAATAAAAATACAAAGGACACATGTTCCATAAATTTCTATACTATCTTTTTTGCAAAATGCAACGTCAGTATTTATTGGACTACTAGTAATAGCTTTGGGGCTCACTGGGAGAATTTTAGGGAAATGAAGGGTTAAAGACACGTAAAACAGATTTTCTCACAGTTTAAAGACAGCAAAACAACACATTTAGGAAACCAGACAGCTAAAGGGTCAAAACGTTACACTTCCAGGTCAGACTTCTGGATGCAATTAAGTAAATTCTTCCAAACATTTCTAGGGAAATCATATTTCTTTTAGGCTTTATTTTAAATCCCTATTCTTTCTGGCTTATGTTGTAACCAAAACACTATTGCTGTTTTTAGGAGCATTTTATATAGAGTATCTAGCTTTGGATTTTGTTTTTTAAAGGGAATCTGACATTACATCTCAATATAAAAATCAATTTTTTTTATCTCATTTAGTTTAAAATTGTAAAAAAGGCAGGAGCCAAAGTGAAAAACTAGGACACTTAAAAATAAAGCATGCTTTTTCTTTTCCTCTTAGAAGAGGTATTTCCCTTTACATATTTGTCCTTTTATTGCATGTATTTTAATAGTCATATTTTTTTTAACTAAATTCTTCTTTCTCTAACAGTTATATAAAAAACTGATACTAAAGATACTGACAATGTTCCCACTTGCGCAGTTACATGCTTCACATACTTGATGACTTCTTGATGACTTCTATCACTGCTCAACAAGACTACTTATGTGTAGAAAAACAGAATTGAAGCCCCAGCAACAAAGATTTTCAGAGGCAACATTTGCAGACTTGCAGAAACCTCCTCTGCGTAGCCACCGCTACTCGAAACAGGCACAAGCTTAGCAAAGATGCAAAAACGCAAAGATACCAAAGTAGATATGTTGGTTTTGTTTTGTTCTTTTTTAAACACAGGAGCAGTAGGCCTGGTGTGCATCTAATAATTTAGTTATTCTAAAGGTTAATTTATATTACAGGGGTAAGATTATATYACAGACTAACCCAAAATATGTAAGTAGATTCAGATACTGCACAGCGCACAAACTGAAGACAACTTCCAAGAGTACCAGGCTGCCAAGAACAGGCAAGCAGGCAAACAGAAACTGGCGAGTCCTTAGGGAGTGATTTCCCAACTCGCTGCACGTGGTTCTAACCTACTAAGATGCTAAGGTCTCTTTTAGGTAGTAGCTAYGTACCCCATGGCCTACACGACACTCATTTTGACAGTCTCAAATGAAAATAAACAAGCAAATWGGTAATTAAGAGGAAGGCTGTTCTTGCCTAACTTGAGATCTACATCAAGGAAGTGTTCTAAACTCTGTTTTTAACTACTACACATGACTTCCACCATCCCAGACAGGGAKGAGGTTAATTCTGTCCTGTATATTTTATATAGGTAAATTGACCATTAACTTGTAGCCAGTTTGGCAAACTGGAACATGATTGCATTTTGCAAGTGCATGGGATTTCTTTTTACTGAAACGTTGCCTAATTATACAATGAACATTATAAAAATAAACTTCAAATATACAATAAAYAGGTCTCTGCAAAAACTGAAGTACTAACAGCAAAATAGCTATGGAGATCCACCTGGATACTACAGAAAGATTTTTATAACTTATAGAGTCCCTGTTACACTTGTGTGTAAAAGCACAGGTATTTTTGTTGCCCCTGCATACACAGAGTAATTTTCATACTACTTTTTTGCTTTTCATTAACTGGAAAAGCTCCTATGGAAATGAGACAGAAACAAAATATGGAAACAAGATGGAACAAGAAACTGAAATAGTATGAATATAAGGCAGACATAATTAAAGGTCAGAAGTCAAGACTGCATTCAGAACTAGAATCAAATTCTTTTCACAAAAAAAATACCGAATTAAACAACACACTTAYTGTTTTAGAGTAACTGATACTTCTTTTCAATATTGAATATATAAAACATCATTATAGAGTATCTTTAAAATAAAAGCAATACCATTTCATTTCCTCTCCAAGACCTTCACATGGGAGCTGCAACTAGGGAAGAAGTAAAATAAGGATAAAGCATCAGCCCACCTGGAATTGCAGCTGTAGATGTCCCAGGGACTGCTGAAGTATCTGAATGTATCAAGAAAAAGGCAGACCTAGATCCTGGAATATTCTAACTCCAGCACTTTTTCCTGACAACCTTTGAAACACGCCATCTTTCCCTAACAACCTGATGTTTTCAGATAACAGTGCAGGCTTTTGCGAGAAAAGTATGGTGGCAACAACATAAAAAGGCCATTATTGTGCCAGATCAAAGCTCCACACAGTTAAATGCCTYGCATTTATAAGTCACTACATATGGGTACCAGGGGAAAATAAAAACCTGCATAAACATATGTAACATCTTGCCCAGGAGCCTCCCAGGCTGCACCTACTCTCAACATGGACCCTTCCTGACCCAGCGGTGATTTCTATGTATTCTGTAACCTTGCCATTTCCATGTTTCTTAACCATCAATTCTTAATTTGCTCTTCATCCATCCCACCTCGAGCCACATTTTTTGACTACTCATCTCTATAAATCTCCTTCTCCCTCATGTTTCCTCATTCAGAACTCTCCTTACCAGGCTAGCCTGCTTGCTGGCAAAGACACCCATGCTCTGCTTAGTGAGGTGGATCTCTCCCCATCAGCTCTTCATCTTTAAACAGGATCCCATGGTTGTAGAAACCAAAACCCTGTTGCCAACACCAGCAACGTAGCCTTTTTTTTTTAAACATAAAAAATCCATCTGCTCCTCCTCATCCTTCCATCCTTCCAAAATCCATCCTTCAGGATTCAGGAGAAAATAGGCTAGGTTCCCAAACCGTCAGCCCCAGAGCTCTGAAAATCTGTTTGCCCCTTTCCAATATGCCCTTCTTATCACTCGTGCACATGTGGAAGAGCAGCAGAGGACAACAGCCCAACCATGGACAAGATCTCGGATTGGGGCCCCTGCCGCTAGAGAGGTGACAAGCTTCTCTAGAGAAGAAGTCAGGTCAGCAGATGGGTCCTGCTTCCTCCTGCACTAAGGAGTCACACACAACACTCACTCGTCACTGTTTCTGGATGCTCCTGCATGGCACTGGGTCTGCCTGCTCAGTTGCTTCCCTTGAAGTCATGCCCAGCTCCTCCTCAGCCTGGAGGGCACCAAACCTGGTCCTCATCACAAGTTGTCAGGACAAGCAGAGCCTTTCAGCTTCTCCTTTGAGAAGTGACCAGCTCGCAGGGYGCTATGGGGCACCCTTTCACTCAGCACAGAGCCTAGCAGCAGACTCTCTGCTGTTGGGCACTGCRACTCCTGGAGCTGCAGCATCTCCAACACCACCTATTGCTTTCTCACCATCTCAAATGCTACAGAGACGACTGACTTCATCCTTTACCTGATGACACAACTCGTCACCAGCAGCACAGCTCCTGCAGAAGTGCTCACCCTCAGCCCAGGCTGCATGGAGAGGCCCCAACCACCCTCTGTGGCTGGAGACCTGTGCAGCTGCAGCGGCTCTTGGGGGCCTGTCCAGGTGAAAGCCTCTGAGCAGCCGGTAACAGCGAGTCCCCCCAGGAAAGGTCCTGAGGGGAAGGTTGTAGCCGTGCCCAAGGACGCGTCTGCTGCCTCGACKGGAAACCAAGGTGCCTTTTTGCACCCTCTGTGCCAACTGCTGGGTCTGTCAGCTGCCCTGTTAGCTGTGCTAACCTTCTTCCTCCCATTTCTTSTGCAGAAATTTCTACTAGCCATATTTTCCGTACACATCCTCCTTACTGTTTCCTCTCTTGGCACGCAAACTTTGCCTTTTGCCTTAAGCTTCTGTAGTTTGCCCTTTAACACCCCCCTGTATTTAAAATCTCCGCTCGGTCCTCTTTAGAGTCACCTGTTAACTTAAATCTCTTTGCTCTTATCAGAAACAGCCACCTTGGGCYGAGCATGAAAAACCAGCCTTTGCTTTTGTCCTGTTCAGGCCTATGGTCTTTTTGTATCTGAGTATTATGTGCTTGACAAATTCACTACAAAAAGTACATTAGTGAGCAGTACAAGCAGTGCAAAATAAAAATGTACTAGCATATATATAAACACAAGTTTAACTTTTAAGATTATATAATTGTAAATTGTGAATTAAGTACTGTTGTTAAATGAATAAGKAAAACATGCCTATCATGGCTAAAAAATATGCCTGTCACTAATATATGCCTTTGAGTATTACTTTATACTCATTGCATTTGAATAATGCTACCGAAAAACAATGGCCRTTTTGCATGGTTTTGTCCATGCAGGTTGGATGCAGGCAAAAACCAAATCTTTGAAAAATCACATATTAATTTTCTCTTTTTTTTAAAAAAAAGAAGTGGAATCAAACACATTTGGACRTTAATTAAACACAGGAAATACAGAGTTTATACCAAAGCCTATGTCCAAATATTACATTAAAGCTTATTTTGGCAAATGGTTCACACTGGCTATTTGGGAGGGGCAGGGAAATTGTTCAGACAGAAGGAAGAATAGGAAGAACTTGCTTGTCTTGGCTACTTTCACTCATTTTTCCATTCTTTCCTCCTTTCTTCTCCTATGTGCAACACCCACAGATTTCCTAATGAGCCGGTATGCGACCCACCACACACTGCTGCGTGGGTGTAACTTGCATGAAAAAGGAAAGTAAATTAATGAGTACGGATATTTACTTTATGTGCTGTAAAACTAAAAGGTGCTATTGGATACTATTAACATTAAATATAAGATAAACAGAAATTGTGATACCTGCTGATTTCCTCTTCAAAATAGTTACAGTAGCCATTGCAGCAGTATGTCCTCTGTTCTGCAGATCTAAACACCAAGACCAGATCTGCTCCAAGTAAAGTAGCTTTTATTCCTGAGGACAGCCCTGCCACAGCATGTTTCAATGTTAAAGGCTGTCTAAAATTTCTACCAAGAGTGGCCTAGTAATTCTGATTCTAATAACTTTTGAGTACAGCCTGCAACGTGGAGAATAAGTAAGTAACTAAACGTAACCTGAAAAGATGCAAGTTCAAAGAGGGGTGAGGTACAGACMAGGGATACTCCATGTAGTAAATAACCAGCTAAGAAAACATCTTAATTCCCTCCAMAGGAACGTTCCTCTTTGCAGTGGGGATTTTGCAGCAGTGAAACCCTAGACACACACATGCTCTCTAAGCATRCGAAACCACACTCAGCTTGAAGAGTTCAGCAACGTTGAGTAGCCTCCAAATGCAGGAGCAGCTGCAAGGTTAAACGCTCCACGAGCAGCACCTACRTTGCCCCCACCAGCTACCTAGTGCTTCATCTACTCTGTTCTATTCCTTCCTCAGGTAAGCGTTGACTTGAATACACCTTGAAYAAACTTGATTCTTGGACTTGAAGCACCCCTTTCCTTCAAAGGGTGGCCCTGAGCAACACAGACTGAGAGAGGAGGAAAGAGCTGGATCCAAAGTTTTGTTCCTTCCATRTGAATGTTTGTTATCCCCAATTGCTTTCTTCATTTTTTTAGTGGTAATTAATGACAGCACTACTAACTGCACAAAGCTAATGGAATAGAAAATCCACCTCATCCAAAGTACATGTTCTGCAATCAGTAGAAGACACTACGGATAACCTTGTTCCATGTTCATTACCTCAGCTCTTTTATTTCCAGGAAATATTGGAAAAAGGCAGAAGAGCAGTTCACCAACCCAAGAACAGCATACGTGTATTCTGACCGAAGTTTGCGATACAAAGGAAAATGTAAAACCATAAAATTCTAAGAAACTTCTCATATTAGTGCCTCCATCTGCATATATTAAAGTTAGGCTTGTCTAGCAGGTAAGCTTCACTTTTTTCCTTTTTTAAAAAACACTTTTTATTCAGGCAGGAAATAAATAAATACCAAAAAAAAAGGGGGGCGCTCAGAAACAACCCAACAAACAAAATCACCTCCACTGAACAGCTTTTCTTCCCACAGTTTGTGATGTCCCTCTGCTTTCACGGTAAGAAAATTCTATTTATTTAGTAAGAAACAGAAAAGTAGACAAAACTAAAAGTTCCCTTGTTTCATAAATATTTACAATGTTTTACAGGGCTAAAATGCAGTTCCCGTTCACAAGGGAGAGAATAAACATGTCGAAATCCCTTAAATGGCCCTAGGCTCTTTTTGCCTATTTTATATTTTCCCCCTTCCACACAAGTACAAAAGAAAAAAAAACCCCAAACSAACCCACACTTATTATGCCCTAGCAAAGCAGCTCCCATGTATCCCAACATATTTTTTGCAAGATGCTCAGTAATCTTGACTGCAAAACTGAACCATCAATACAATAATCTATTTTCCTTATTAAAAATAATTCATGTCAATAATGATAATGTTTAATGTTACAACCACCAAATGCAATTTTACACCTATATACATATATGTTAATTCAAAGCATATCGAGGCAAGGAATTTGTTCAGAATTATGATTTTTAAAAACAGTTTAAATTCAAAAATGTGCAACAGCATATATTTTCTTTCATTGTAGAATTAATATTTTTATTAGATTTCAATGTATTTAAAGAAAATGTAAAAAACAGCTATTACTTCCCTTCTTTGCTGTGCCAAGTTTATAATGCACTCTAAGCTGGCAATAATCAAGTCATAATTTCTTGAAAACTATTTGAAAATAATTTTTTGTGTTACTGCACCACAAGATAACACCCTATGCGCAGTAGACTCCACCACACATACTTTGTTATGAGACCTGCTATTGTGATAATATTATACAAAAAATTGGCCGGCCACTTAAACCCTAAATGTGCAGCATGAAGCGACAAGCGCTGTTTATTGCATCGTAATAAAATATGTAGCATGAACACAAAAGGAGAAGGAAATAAGTATTATTTCTATCACAAAGTCAAAGTTTAAATGGAAAAGAGACCAACTGAATAAACAGCAATACTTCCACACGTTTTGCAGGATCCATGCTTATACGATTTATTCTTTTTAATTCTAATGATAGTTTTAAATATTAGAAGTATTCCATTCTCTTTTTTTTCAATGAACATACAGAAAATTTTTCCAATAATGTAGCTGAAATTATTTTACATGTAAAAAGACCCAGATACTTTGGCTTCACTAGATTTCCTAAGGTCCAGTATCTCACAACAAAAGTAAAGAAAAACAGTTTTACAACACTTTGTTTTACCATAAATTAAATAATTGATTTTACCTGTTAGAAACAAAGGGGCAGATGTTGCGTGATCCATGGATTTCCCTTGACCATGTTGCTTAGGAGCTTCCAAGTAGTGTTTGACTCTGGAAGCAACTGCATCTTCTAGCAGCATGCAGACCTCCTGAAAGAGCAATGATTTTCCTTGAGAGATCTCAATTTATAGACATGCACATAGATGCACAGACAGTATCAAATCTTTCCCTTCAACATATAACAAAAACCAGATAGGCGACTAGGTACTGAACAGAGGGCAGCAGCACATCAGTTCTGAAAAGCATCAGAACAAAAGGAGCACAGAGGGCAGAAATCAAGTAATTTTGCTATATATTTTGAAAAACAAAGGAGGAAGTACATTGTGATCCATCTAGGAGACACTATATGATGTGATTTCTAGAAGGTCTTTAATGGTAGAATTCTTACTGGGGAGATGAAACAAATTCCAATACTGCTATTCATTTTTGAGCAGCAAATTAAATTCATTTGCACACAACCAAAGCTGGAAAAAAAAAAAAAGACACATTAAAAATGTGCCACAACATGAGAAATTTGAGCAGAACATTAGGGAAAATACTCCCAGGAATTGTCAACACAATAATTCCTCTGCAATAATCCTTATAAAACACAGCAGATAATTCAATTCAATGCCACATTTTGGGGAATGGATGGAGCGAGCTAGGTCACAGTAAGCCAATTGCTTTCACTTCTTTTGATTTTTCTCCTTCTAAGCTTAACCATTTATATCTTACCTACTTCCTTCAGCAAAGCACAAAAATCACATATATAAACCAGAGAGAAAAACTGCCCTTTCAGCCCAAATTACCATGGAATAAAAGAAAAATGAATCTATCCAATCCCAGAACAAATTTTCTGATTAATTCATATACACATATTTCATCCTTTTCCCTCCACATTCTCATTTTCCATTGTGCATAAGTATGTGCTCTCATAAATGATACTTTGTGGGATAGAGAGATATCTTCTTTCCTTTTTGTAGTATTTGGACAACAGACAATGTTATGTTATTACCATCTAAAACAAAATAGCTTGGCTTTAAATGTACCTTTCATTAATCTAGAAAAGAAGGCAGAGCAACAAAATGGTACTGTCTAAATTACAGCAATGCATATATATTTGATGAACCACAAGCTGTATTTTCTCCTTAAGGAATATAATTTCCTTTCAGTTTGAAGAATATACTTATAAAACACAGGCTCTACTTATTCTTCTGTTTTCCTCATTAAAGTGATCTCATTACACATTCTTTCAATGGGCCTATGTCCTCAAGTTAAAATGAAAAGATCTAGAAAGCTGCTGAAACACAGTGTGAATTTGATTCATTCTGTAACAAGCAAGATAAGCCTGCAGCTCATCTTTGCACTTTACATGCAAATTACTTAGCTGGCAGGCTTATGGAAACATTTCAATTGTCCTCCATAGAACRGTGTATAGGCCTGTATTTATGAAAATATAAGACTAATTTTAAAGAGAATTATTTCCCACAGCTAAAAAGAATGTATAGGTGAGACTTTACATATGCATGGGGGAGACCATAGTGGTGACAGGAACAGAAGTCAGAATTAAATAAACAAACCCTTTTGCTCAAAGCGAAGTTGTGACTTTATTATTCCAGGGCTAAAAGAGAGAAGTAGAAGGGACAGGCAAAGGAAATTAGAAGAGGGCAAACAGAGAGACCTCCATTTCCTACAAGGAGCTGCCACTGAATTTCACCCGGCATAAGCCGAGGCTCAGAAGACATCGTGYCCGGTTGCAAGAGCTCTCAGGAGCACCTGCTCTGCTCACGGACAAGCAGAGCAGCCAAAGCTCCATCCTGCAGGATTTGCAAAAGGCAAAACTGTTGGAAAAAGCCTCAAGTTCTGAGGCCCCTTTCAGGCTTTCATGGGGGCWCAGTTTGTCTGCCATCTTACTGCCCTTTTTCTTCCCACTTACACAAAGACTCTGAATACAATTTTGAGGAAGTGACTTGTAAAGCTATTCGAATCACACTTCTCAGTTGTTGGAAATATGCAGCCTTTGTACTTAGAAATGTAATGAACGCTGCCACTTTATTAAATCAATCATGAGCTAATTTCCTGAAATTTCTATCTTTTGTTTTGGCAGTTATACAATATATATTTTGAAAACACTTAAAAGTCGGATAAGCAGGATAGTAAGACCAATTTTCAATAGAAGCTGTAATGTGTATTCGTCCATCAAGAAAAAAAGAAATCTAAAGTATTCCCSTATTCTCCTGCTGCTTGTGCTTATTAAAGCACAAATCAGATTAATCACATACTAGAAAACATGCTGCTTTCCTCAGAATATTWCCTTATTGTTTCTTCTGATTTTATTCAAATGCATTACTTTGAGAWATACTAGGATATTCTGTAGTGACAAGTTAATTAGGCCATTACTTGAAAACCTCTCTGCTGACAACTCCTGTAACGGAGCCTTGCGGGAAAGCGCACAGGCATTCGAAGGCCGGCATTCAGGCAGCTCCTCAGGGAGCTTCCCAAGTTCCCACATGCTCAAATGGGGACAAACTCCTCCCGGTTACACAGCACAAGATCCCAACAGAWATCAAATAATCTTGTGAATGCTACATTCTTAAATTTACTTGTCACTATTGCACTCGTTTTTATAAGATTTCATCTACTATCTAGGTGTCGAGCATCTACTTCACTTGATCATGCATGCACATGAAATCATTTCCCTGTATTTATTCTTCTAAGKTTTAATCTTGTATTAATTCTCTATTTATTCTCTACTCCATTCACATTTCTCAGGAGATGAGAACAGCTAGTAACAAAGGAATTTCACAAGCTCATGAGCTCTGTAGGAAAGGTATCTGTCACAGTTCATAAGATAATTTGCAAACGCTCATGGGAGATATTTTTAAAATTATTTAAGCCAGAAAAATCAAACCAGCAGGCGCACACAGGCACCGACTTTAAAATTTAAAGGCAAAGAGCAAGTGACCATGTAGTGACCCAAGAACTGATAGCACATTATTGCCTTAGGAATCCCACAGGAACTGCGCAGAGTTAGGTATAACTGCAATATTCTTATCATAACACTGAAATATCCCAAGCACTTCAGTGCAATCCAACTTTTTCTCCCTGCAGCCACATGCTTTTGATGTAGAACTGATTTTTTTTCTTGTACCTCCTTCTCATGATCTGAAAACCAGCTGGTGTCTCTACTGGAGCCTTGAGGCAAAATGTGAACGTCCACCAGAACAGCAAAGTTCCCACACTAGAGAGAAAAAAGAAAAAACACAAGTTAACTGGAGCTGGGAGGAAGCACATGTCTAGCAGACAAGGAAGGAAACAATCAGGTAAGCACATGCATCTGATACATGGGTACAACATAACATAAGAATTCATGAACGATTTTAAGGTTTTAAGGTATAGAATTACAAATTTTCTGTTGTCTGTGTGCTTAACAAAAAAAAAAAAAAGACGACCCTTATACATATTGGACAGCTAGGTGAAAACTTACAACAGTAACAGCAAGCCCAAATACTCTGAATTTTCTTCTGTTATGTATACGCCACCTTAAAATCCAAGTTGCAAGCATATTTTAATGAAGRAAAAGTAGGTTATTACTTCAACAAACTCCCGTCACTCCACTGCCTGAAAATGTATCACTAAATTAGTTAACTACTTTGCATGTTAAAATCCTTAAAGTTTTTAAAAACTTAGCCCCTCTAGAACTTCTACCTCTCCACATTAGTTAATAGAAGAAAAGCAAGTCTGAAAAGTTTGTGGTAACCAGCTAATACTCACTTACACTCATCATTTAGCCAATAAATCGAGTAGTTAAATCAAAACTAAGCTATTACTACTCTATTTGTATTTCAAGTGTCATCATCTATAGGTGATGTTCCCTCATAGGCCTTAATTGAGGATACGCAACACAAGAGACTTAGTGATTTCCTGCCATTGATACAGCAGTCATTGCAGCGAGATGCTAATGTAAAGAAAAAATGCACGGCTGTAGTTCTAGTATGAACTAAACATCCCCTAACAAGACAATACTTCCCCTTTCACGTGCAGATGCATAACACAGTTGAAGCCTCCCCTCCTTTTCYTCTGCTGTCACACAGCACAGGATGTCACCAACGCTGCCTTTAGCAAAACAACTTGCAAGACGAGAGCCAATTCCAGCGCTGCCTTTTGGCTGCTTGTGCCCCCCTCGTGATGTTCGAAACTCGCTCTGTCAGAGGGCTGGACRGGCACCATCATGACAACTGCACACGTGCAGTGCCTCACAAAACGGAAACGGGGTCCTGAGCCCAGCCAAATCTCAACTGCACACACAAATTCCAGTTGTTAGGGTTGCTTGCTTCAAATCCACGCTGTGGCGTGTGCTTTGTGCCCCAAATCTTTCTATATATTTGCCCTGCACTGCTAAACATCTGCATAATCCAAGACAATTGCTAATAGAACTATTCATATAGAGTATATAGTTATTCATAAATTTGCACATCACCTATAGCCAAAAGGTACATCTATATCTAATGTTTATGGTATAGCAGAAGTCCTTAAAGAGACCTCTTTCTTCTATGTTTATTATAGAAAAAAGGATTTAGGTATGACCTTTCCACTCATACCAACATTTGCCATAAATTATATATTTCTAGTATTACTAATACTTAGATCAACACTTGGCATAATTAATGGTGAAGAGACATTTGTAAACAATTTAAATATTACTACAATCAAATTCATAATATTATATTGGAAATCTCTGGCAAGCGAGACAGGCATTGAAAAAACAATTTGAGAAGCTTCTCAGTTACTTACAGGTATCACTAACTGAAAAAAATAGAATGCTTTCATCTAGTTTATCAAAAAGCTTCTCTTTCCTCCAGAGAGCCAAGAATCACCACATGGCTGCAACAGCAAAGTTCTCCAAGGGTTAAATTAATGAGAAAATCTTGCTCAAAAATGATGAATCATTAGTGAGCGCCAGTAAACCTGTGAGTTGGCTACTGACCTTCAAAGTTACCAGACACTGCCTGTTTCTGGAAGAAAAAGCCTTTAATTTATTCATTGGTCAGCACCTATAACAAAGATATATATTACAAAAGTTCATATTATCTAATCCTAAGTATTAACTTGACTCATTTGGCATTAATTGCAAAACCATATAGACAGACACCTCAAGGAAAACTAGAAAGAGCTTTTCAAAGAAGCCAAATGCCTCATCCTGCATGTGTGCATGGAACAGCTACTGATGCAGTTACTACTGCTGATGACTATATGAGAGCTAAAGAGGTTTGGTGACCCCTTACATTATATTTCTCATGATTTTAAGTAGTAGATAAAGTTATACATTGATATGCAAATGACTTTGACAGATTTTTCCCAAAATCTCCTGCATTTGGGTTTGGCATTTATTTCTTGCCTTGGCTATGATGATCTTACAGAATTACTCGAAAGGTCACTTGAAAAGAAGGGCTGAAAGTACTAAAAGAGCAAAAGTTCCAGAAGGAGCCACATGTAGAAATTCTCTGGGGGASTAAGGACTAAGTTCATGTTTCAGAATAGTTAAGAATTAAGAAGCAAAAGCAGGAAAATTCAAATGCTAAATCTTCTAATTTTGATCTCTTTTCTGGGAGAGACTGTTTAGCTCTGGAAAAACTTGCGATTCGTTACAGGCATCACACGGCTTTGAGCAGATAAGCTGTGAGCCAAAATACCCTCATGGAGGAGCCATTCACTGCATTACTGGGGAATCCAGAGTTTCTTGTACCAGTTGCAAAACGGGACTGCAAGATTCTGAGGCACAAAAAAGGAAGATGATGGAGAGAGGCACGACTGGAAGGGTAACTAGAAATTCAAGCCCTCAGCCTGAGCTCTGCCAAGGTTCAGAAAGCTTGTTTGGACCATAAACAAACAAACAAGGCAGTCTAAGTGTCCAGCAAGCGCTCTAGAGTTACTGCAACAGTCTTTGGAAGTCTGAAACAGGAATAAATTGGAGCTACTGGATTTGCAAAAAGTTCTGACAAAAAGCAGATATTAAGGAAGGGTTAGAGTCAACAGCTAACATCTTGGTGTTTTCAGTCCTCTGATTTCAAAATCTCTCCAGAAAAGGAACAGCAGATCAACAGCAACTGGCCAGGAGGACATTCAGCAGGAATCAGCCAAGCTAAAATGCATTCCAACATTTCATTTAAAAAAAAAAAAAAAAAAAAAAAAAAGAAGTTAAACCCTCCATTTATAAGCTGAAGGGGGTACATCTAAGTAAATTTTCAAAAGCCATTGACTCGCTTTTTACATGTGTAGTCTATACAGCAGAAATTCCAAAAGCAGTCTTCAATTTTCTCATGTTTTAGAGGAAGGCAGTAACAAATCTAAGAATTCAAGCAAAAGCATACAGGGGTCTACATGTCAAACAAGGAGCTACAAACAGATCTTTCAAACAAACTTACGAGAAAACAGTGGTGTGAGAAAACCACCAGAAACTAAGATGCAATGCAATATAATGGACTCCTAGAAGCTGTGGATAGACAGAATGCTATATTCTGSTTTCTCCTATTGTCTTTCATCATGAAAGATGTGTGGGTGCTTCAACCCCTAGAAAACACAGAGAAATCTAAATAGCTTSAGTTCTGATGGAGGTGTGATTTATAATGAAGACATACAAATTAAGGACTAATACGATGTTGTTAAAACACATAATTGTGAGAGATTCATCCAAATCAACGGAGTAACATGAATTAATCAAGACAGCGACTTCAAAAACACCCCGATTATTTGCAGTAGCCAAACCTTTCCACGTTATTTAGTAAAGACAATGTTTTAATGCAAACAGAACCCTTCATCGCCTGCAATCAGGCTGAGCAGTCATTACTTAATCTAAATATCTGAACTGGTCTCCGAGAACTGCTCTATCAAGTACAATGTTGAAAAAGAGGCATAAATTGCATGAGAGAATTAAGCTTAATTTAAGTTGTCAATCTCTGCTGGTCTGGTACCAATTCTGTAGGAGTTTTCTAGCCTACATGTGGAAAGGAATCAGGTAGCTGGAGCTCAAACAATTGCAAAAATCAAGTTTTTCCTCAGGGCAAAGTCTCCAAGTTGCAGCACAATTGCAACGTTGTTTTGAAAGGATATATTGCCATGCCCCTGCCTGTGTCAGAACTGATCCAGAAGTACAGAAACAGCAGCACAGTATTTGTTTAAGATAATAAAAAGATAATTTGAGATTCCAACAAGCTGCTTTCACCCTTTTGTTCTAAAGCACTTTTAAGTATAACATTACTTAAGTACGACAGTATAACTTTCAAGTATTACAATATCTTTAAAATCACAGGTAGTCAACTACAAAGACAAACTAACCTCTTTTCCAAGTGGAACAGGGGTAGGTTTGGGTGAGAGGCAGTGTTTACACTCACCACATTGATGACCATATTCACAAATACATATAGACACACACACACACACATATATATATATATCCTTAATTGTAGATATCAAGGACAGGCTAGAAGGCTTGGACATACCAATAGGTACCATGGGATAACGTGGTACCACATATCACCCGATCCTTGATAACTCTGTGCAAATAAAGTTTAGAGCTGCCTTATCTTGCTCCCACCCTTAGCTATCAACAGTAGAAGTTTGATCTTAGGAAAGTGATTCAAGGAAATGATTCATGATGAGAACAGCAGCCTTGTTACTGCAGTACAAAACTGGAATTTGGGATATCCTTTGTGGTTTTGGAAAGTCAATGCTGGGATTTAGTTTCTTATCGATATGAAAAGATAATGACACCAGCAGACACCTTATACAAAGAACTATGCATGTCTGAATTTATTTTTTAATGATGATCAGATAGTATATAGATATTATCGTAAGTATKTCAAACTGATAACCCTAGATTATCATTACTTCCTTGTGCTTCAGCACTTTAGACGAGAGAAATACTTCACTTCACTGTAGTATCGCTTCACTGTAGTAACTACTACATTTCAGAGTAGCTATTTCTAAACATTCAAAAGTCCAGGGATTTATCAAAATAATCAGAAAAATTATAGKTTCATAGTCCAGAAAGGGCTACTTGAAGTCGTGACATGAAAAGGCAGGGATGACTAAAGTTTCCAACAATTGAACAACCTCAAGCAATAAAGTGACAATAATTTTTTCTGCAGATACAATTTCTGAATAGATTTTAGAAGCTTTTTCAAACTTTTCACTTGTTAAGTAACTTTCACAGATTTTCTCATACAAGTTCTACAAGCTACACCATAGTGCTAACAAGCCAAGCTTTAATCCAGAACCACAGATTATTAAATAGGACCTCGACCATACAGAACAGCTGAGCACCTTAGCAATGTGCCACCTACTTCTAATGTGTTTCCAGGTATGTTCAACYATGACAAAGTTAAAATTGCCATAATATTAAAATGCAGTAAAAATTAAGGTGAAAAAGATATCATCCTGCATATCTTTTGATGTGCATTATGTCAGAAGAAATAAATCCAGCATTTGGATATCCTGAACAAGATGATTTAAAAGTCCTCRTGAGGTGAGGGAGGGAACACACAGTGTTTGGTAACGTGCTCATCCCTGAGACAAAGGGAGCTGCAGGTCTCCAGCACACAGGGCATCCAATAACATTTTCCTGGATCCACTGCACGGCAGCTACAGGGAAGGACCGACTTCCCTCCTACAAACAGGATGGGAAAGCGGGGGCACGTGCCAAGCAGGAAATGGTTGCGCATTCCCTAATTTTGCAATTATTTCACAAGGTTTCTCATCCTTTTCAGACTAAATGAAGAAGTCTCACCTGCCCTTACTTTCTTCCCTCCCTCTCCTGGAGATGTTGCCTACCGCAGCACACAACTACTTCAGTGGGAGGCAAGGGGGAACAGAAAACCAAACCCAACATCTGCAGTCCATGTTTCACTGCAAAATATCTACAGATGTTAAGTCTTCATGCCAAAATAATTTCACAGATTAAAGAGACATCTATTACACATGTTCAGACTTTAAGACAAATGTATAAAACAAAAATATTTTTACTTGAAAAAGAGTAACATCGAGCCAAATTAAAGCATCTCTTAATATTGTTAAATTTGGTCAGATGGTTGAGATGTTTTATACACTTGAAAAATGTCACTATTTTTTAACTCTCCRTTTTAACTAACACAACTCTGAAGCTAAAATAAGCCAGGAAAGTTTCAGATCAGCATGAAAACTTTTTCAGATATAATGTAAAAAAAAAGTTTCACTTCCAAGAACTGCGTATTACAGAAGCAAACTCCTTTGGACAAAAACCCGAAATTAAGTAGCACATACTTCAGTCAACACARAGGAAAGCTCAACATAAAGTAAACTAATCCTTCACCTATAAAGGGACAAAAGGCAAACAGATGAGTTTCTCAGCTCAACAAGGGATATTAAATCTTWCTCCTGAAAAACCAGTCACGTGCTTGGAGAACACATTGGGTCTCAAAATGGAAACAGATTAGTAAGAATTTTAAGGGACTATCAGCTGGAAGGCAAAAGGTGGCAAGACTTCTAAAAGGTGCTCCAGGAAAACAGCCACCACCTTGCTTACATCTGCCAAAGACATCATCTCTTTTACGCTTAAATAAAAAGAATTAGGCAAAGAAGAAGGGAATGGAAAGGAGCAACACTTGATTTATCAAAATACCTGTAAAATATTACCAGAGTTGCACCCTGAACAGTAGGTGACAACAAGGCCACTTGGATACCTAGGAGAATGCCTGTCACTAGAAAGGACGTTCAGTGTAGAGCTTAGCACCAGTTAAAAGCCCTTAACCTCTAGTGAAGGAACCCCAGGTCACTGGTCCTCGACCTTTCTGCCTCCTCCTCTCCGCCGCCAGAGCTTCCACAACTCACTGGCCACAACTGCCATGCAACGAAACAAGTTCTGACACAGCAGTTGTTTTAAGACTCATCCTAAAAACTACCAAATCAAACCAAACCCTTTTAGGAGAAATCCACCAGGACTGAGTATTCACACCTGTATCCAGCAAACACAGAGTGTGGTAACTGCTGGCAGGAGATGAGGGCAATGCAAAACAGGTGGGGGGCATTATACCCTAATTTGAGTCAGCTGCAATCAAAAGAGTCTATCTGGTTGTGCTCTGACTTTAGGCCTTCAGGAGGAATTTGGGAACACACCAGCTACTTATCCTGACSACAGCACCAGTATTTCACAGTATGCACAGGGTACTTAGTAAACAGCATATAAATACCTGCAGCTGGCACACCAACACTTTGTAACCCAAACCCAGGGCATCCTTCTGCAAATCTTAAACCTTCTGCAACTCAGTTTCTCAATCTGYAAAAAAAAAMCAAACAAAACCCACAAAGGCCCCACGACTCTCAACACTTTCCTTCAGAAATCTCTTCCATGAGGAAAAAAGATTAYCTAACTAAAGCAGTTTAATTAAAAATTGTTTTTCACATTAAAACAAATGCTGCATGGATAATAGAAAGAAATTCAATACTTTACACAGGCATAAATTAATCTTTAACTGGTTTTGTCAGCTTTTATAATTGCTTTTCATGCTACCAAGACCATTGACAGGTATTTTATTCACATGTGATCAGTTAAGTAATGAAAACACAAAAGAGAACACTGATTTTTGTATAATGTACAGACAATATAGCTATCAAGTTGCTCATTTTTATCTATTATTAAGTATACCAGAAACGGCCCGCTTTCAGGCTTTCAGAGGACTATTTAAAAGCAGAGGGAAAAAGAGCAAGAAGGCCCATTCCTTTGATGTGTTTTCTAACAAGTTTCTTTTTATTTCACACAGATCAGAAAAATATGTTGCCACAAAGAAGAAAAAGAGTATAATTTTAAACAATATTTAGAGGACTCTCTGTATCAGCTGGTATTTGGGAATGTATTTTAAAAATCATATTGTTGCAGTTTTAAATTTCAAAGTCTTTTTTTAAATTTCATGTAGACTACGTTACTAATTGGAAACATTTTTCATAATTATGTTTATAAAAGTCTAGTTCCAGTGATAATTAATACACAGAAACCATTAAAATCACTTGAAATGATAAATATCATTGATTTTATCTAACAAAACATACAGCTAAATTATATAAGAAGTTGTTTTGGGTCAATTCAAGCACGCACAGCCCTATATTGCTGCGCCTGACAGTGGTTAGAAGCAGGTACCTACAGAACAATATASAAGAGTTAAACAAATGATGATACTTTTCTCAGTGGATGTTTTAGGTCTTCAACAACTTGAAGTTCAGGGGGTTTCTAAGCCACGGGGTGGATATGTATATTTACAACTCATAGGTGATTTTTTTTTTACCAGAATTTGTCAAACAGCTTTGTGAAACGGTGTGAATTTCTCTATCTGCAGAGTCCGGAGGCAGGCAGAGCCACAAAGYCATGGCATGAGCACAACAACCTGCACCTTGTTCAGCTCAAAACTACCACATTGGTTTAATTTCATACCCTTAGTTATTAAAATAGAACAAATGATCATTTCTTACTTATCTCTTCTTGACATCCACAAGTTAATAGGCCGCTATTAATCCCTTCTCACTTAACACCAGCTCTCTCTTTTCCACACTGGAGACTTTTAAATCGTTTCTCACGTTGAAGAAGTTCAGCACCTCTCTCCTTTTCTTAAAGCCACTACAAAGAACTATAAATGTATGAAGTATTCCAAGAGCATATGTACCTTCAATTTGTRTGGTGGATGACTGCATTTATATTTTCTTCCCTCTGTTCTTAACAAATCCTGAAAGTGACTTTGCTTTTRGAGCTACTCTGATTTGAGCTGATGCTTTCATAAAGCATTAAATACTCCAAGAACTCTTCTGAGTTACAGCAGCTTGACCAGGAGCCACGGTTTATATATTCAAATTTGGAGATTTTTCTCCCTCACGCCTATATGCATTTCATTTGCTATGCTGGGTTTCAGCTACCATTTTATTGTACAGTCCCTCATTATTATTAGATCTTTTTGCAGTATTTCATGGTCAGCCCTGCGTGTTCAGCTCACTACTCAGACCATTTACAAACCCTCTGGACAGTCCCAGCCCCTGGAATTAACTGTTTGACTCCAATATTTACTCCACCTCCCTTACTCTTTAGCCAGGTAATCTCTGAAAGGGCCTTTTTCAGCTCACCTGCTTCAGGTGACTCTGAGGAGGCACCTTATCAATCCCTCTTTGGAAATCTAAATGCCTTAGAGAGAGATTTCCCTTTTCTTCGCCCTCAGTAGGCTGTGATGAAGGACTGCCTTTTTCAATGGCTTTTACACTTTTTCCTAATCTACTGCACTTATCTACATTGATTCTACTAATTTAATGGAGCCTGTACTAATTTGGCTGACATAGATGTTAGACTTACTCATCTGATAGACCCAACATATGAAACACTGTCTAATATCTGGAAGTGAAGCAGTTTAAATGCAAAGAACAAGAAGATCTGCCAGAAGTTTATTACTCAAACACATATGCTAAGATTTGGCTTTGGGTACTTATCMCAGTTCAGAGCATGAATTAACAAAAATAGAAAACTATACTAAAACCCATTGTTTATTTTACAATTTATAACCCCACAAATTCATAAATTAGTTTTCAAAGTTTATGTGTTTGTCTTCAAAATTGTTGGCTTTGTAACAATAACATTTTAGTACACTGTGAAACTCTAGCAATGTATTTTAATGCTTTCTGTTCTTGTGTACAAGCACAGAGCATCATGTTCAGCTAGTGCTGTCTCATTGTTTTCCTCCCTCAAGTGTTGGGTCTTCACCTTTATCTCCCAAATTTTGCCTACATTAAGCCAAAAATAGGGAAAAAAAAAAAAAAAGCAAAAAGAAAAAGCAGAGACCCTCTGCAAAAGTCCTTTAAAAATAATCTTTTAAATTATTTTAATATTTTTTCTAGCCACAGATAATTTTCTATTTTTATCAGCTTTTCCCCTCTTGCTCTGCCATCAAATAAATCATATAAAACTGCCAGAAGTTTCCTAACACATCATAACATTAAGATTCATAAACTTAAATTTCCAYTCAAGAGTTTCTTCCTTCTTATCAAGGTTGCAATTCCTCCCCAATGCATCTTTGCACCTTAGTAAAACTAGATATACTATCTAAGAGCAAGTATCTAAGATGTCAACAACCAGAGTTAAATCCTGGCTAACTGTAATGTTTGTGTGTAGCCATCAATACATTTTGCTTTAGTTAAACTTTAACATGTCTTCATTGCAGATTTGTTCCTGAGTTCCCGTGACCCATATTCACCTGCTTAGCTCTGCAAGGAGACAACAAATACAGTTGATGTGCAGCAAACACTTAATCTGCTGCACAGAAATGCTACCCTAGCAAAGAACAAAAATGAAGACAATCAGCAGTTCCAGATCCTTTAAATCCTGCAAGAGAGAAATTGTTTTCAGCAGCTCTCATTTTGCTCCTCTGAAAAATACCCTGCAAATTCACAAAGATAAAGAAAAGTCTGAGAGCAATATAGCACTTCACAATAATAAAAACAGTRTGTTTTAACAGGTCAATAATCAATTACAAGGACTGTAAAAATTGAACTAGGTTACATTAATTGCCAAAAAAAAAAATGGTTCATATCTTACTAGTCTTTCAATTTATTACCATGGTAAGGACATATAAGTTAAATTATAGTCAACAAAGAAATAATTATTGGTGCATTAATGCAGAAGATTTTTTTTTTCCTGCCTGTTGAAACACAGTTCTGGTCTGTATCACTCTCAGTTCCCAAGCTTCCTTCCACCTCTCCTTATCTCTGTCTTCATTTTCCCACTGTCAAAGCCTGTTTTTCCAGGAAGGAAAGTTATGGTGAAGATGAGGAATATTGCTCAGCACCTCTTTGCCCTTTGGCACTGCTATCAAACACTGGGATTTTATCTGCCACATTAGCAAAGATCTTACAAAAAACACATTCTTTTTTTGTATAATGTATATGGCGGTCACTCAAACAATAACCAGTAACAGATGTCTAAAGTGAGGAGAATGGACTATTTAAATAGAACTTTCTAAATTCTGATGATACTTTCCCAGATTTGAAACCTTAACACTTAATTTATAACTCTCAGTATGGCCATATACATTTCCTTTTGTGTTTAGTTCTAGTTCCAACCTCAATAAGTACTTTGCCCATCATGTTTTAAGTTTTGCTGCRACCTTGCAGATAATCCTACCCTCAACTTGCATTTACTCAATARCATAAAGATATCATGTAAAAATGAAAAATCCTGCACAAAGAAGCCATACTGAAACAAGGAATTCTGTCCGGCACTATGAATTTAAATGCTTAAATGAAATCTCCGTTTGCATCTTGCCAGAAACTTTCCCATTTAAGTTTTAATGTTACAAAGACTTTTTTTTTTTTAATTAAGGATTTTTAAAGCAGGTACTTTTTGTAATATAAAATTGTAAAGAACTGTTGGGTTAGTAATAGGAGTTTTCTGAAGGAAGTTCTCCAGGAATTTATACAGTTAAACACCTCAGTCAATACCACTTTCATGTATTAACCATTTGACTACAGATTAATGTGACATAATGAATAGGCAGTTCAAGACTGAAGCCTTTAYATTACTGCATTAAGTTTAATTACCTTGTTTTCACTGTCACTTTTAACAGATAAAGATCCCTGAGAAGTATGAGAAGTATTTCTGTTATGAAATGAAAATTTCACTTAAAAAAAAAAAGAGCAAGAGACTGTCACTAAAACACACCACAGAAAGACTACACTRAGAGTACTAGCAGCAAGGGAAGAGATAGCAAAAGATAATGTCAAATTCTGCACAGAAGTTTCTAAAGACACACAAAGATCCTTCATGATCTTTATGAACTGCTGTTATGTAAACACAAGTAGATCCTCTAGGAGTTTGACATAGAAAACAAAAAGCATTTGCAATAGCATAAATTACTTGCATCTTGGTCTAAATATTCAGGCATAAATTTCAGGATCATTTCAGAAATTTATTAAAGATAGACAGAAGCTCACACTCCGTCCCTGTCTGAAAATCAGCTAGTGAAGACAATGACTGATAAGACAATTTATGCCAATGCACCTTTTTCAAGAATATTTATAAATCTAGACTTTTGAATTTTCAGTTCCTACACATCTGCATCTTTTTAAAGAGCCAATACATAAAACACACATTTGAGATGTAAATGAAATTACCCTTTTTCAAAGCAATAGCTCATTTTTGGTTTAATTTTCAAAAATGCATAGGATGTTAGCTTCCTAAGCAGYAGGAACTGCCTTTCTTCAGAGAGATTAAGAGATGAATAAGAATATCCAGGAATGTAAAGACGGGAACAAGGGAAGACAGTGTCTGCTTTACCTGTGTCAGTAATAAAAGAATATCATATCTGAGAATGCTGCTAAACTTCATTATACTACTTACATTCATCTCCACATATTTTTATCTTTATATAATTGTTTCTTAATCTTGGTAACAAAGACTGATACAGTGGAAAGCATGGAAAGACACAGATTTGTATACAGTACGCACAGAAAAAAAAATGTGTGTCATTAACTGACAGCTATGACCTACTATGTTGCTATGGGAAATAGTTAAATGAAAAGGAAATATTCTCTTACTTGTCAGACACCAAGAAAGAATTTAGCTGATCTACTGT
Source organism: Nothoprocta perdicaria (assembly GCF_003342845.1). Taxonomy (NCBI): domain Eukaryota; kingdom Metazoa; phylum Chordata; class Aves; order Tinamiformes; family Tinamidae; genus Nothoprocta; species Nothoprocta perdicaria. The sequence goes on along the minus strand of NW_020456232.1, from coordinate 1,948,607 downwards.
AATTAACATCAAAGAGAACATTACAGTCTAGGGAGTGCAAACATTTAAATTTCATTAATATTAATAACTATCACGTGATAGAAGTGCTAGATGCTCCATATCTTGCTGGCTTTAAAGTTTTCCACATACAGCCTTCAATCTTCCTTAATGAGGTCGAAGATTACTCATAAATAGTTACATGATTAAAAAGTCATTCTGAGCTTAGCAAGAACTATATCTTCTTGCACTCATAGATCAGTAAGTCATGAATACTTGAACATGCACAAGTAGAGAGAAAAAAATTAACTGACTATACTCAGGAAAGCCTTTCATAGGTCAAAACTTCTATAACATAGTGTTGAGCTGCAATCAAAACTGCCACCTTATCGAACAAGCACCTCTTGAACTATCTGGCCATATACTTAAATATTTAAAAAGTGGAAAAATAAATTTCTTAGACAAAATAATACACACAGGTTTTATATAAATACACACAGGTTTTATATAAATGTAGATGACAAAACCATACTAAAATCAATGTGTTCTTACAGGCTATGGTTTAGATTTTTTTTTCCTTTCTCTTTGTTTATAAAGAGTTTCTTTTTATAATATTGAAAAAATAGAGATTATTTTGTCCTCTCCTAAGTGATTAGGAGTAGTAAACTTAGCAGATAAATGTTCAACAAATGTTCTAATCTTTCTACCAAAATCTTGGAATATGGACTCCTGAGATCAGGTACTTTTACTCCTGTTAAGTATACCGTTAAATACTTCAATCATGCTCTTATACCACACCAAAGTGAACTTTATTTTTTCTAACCACAAATTGCTCTTTACAGACTTTTGTCGCCTCTTTGTAAGGGAAAAAGCACGTGGCAAAGCAGAAACAGACTGAAAACACAAGTACAGCAGCTACAGAAAGAATTCAAGAAAGAGTGAGGACCTCGCAYACGCCCCTACACCACTGCAAGTAAATTTGTCAAGTTAAGCTGTTTCCCAGATTTTAACTTGATCAAAAGGCCAATTAAGTAAAACATACCACACAGCAGTGACACACTGACTCCCCCTTGACATTTAGGTAAGATGACAACTTTTTAAAATACTTGTATTAGTATATACTACCTCAACAGATACAAACATTGTTCTGTTGAAGGCATGTCAGGTCTCAAGATAACTGAAGCCTGAAAGAGTGAAAAAGATGCCTATCTTTGTCTCTATCATTAACTTCATGTGAAAKCTAAGTTACAGAATCTTATTCATGTATTTGACCTCTGCATGCCAATAACAAAAAGATATCAAAAACGTTCATAAAATCTATTACTTTGACTTTTTTTTGAAAGACATATACCAGATTAAAAAAAATCTTTGTTTTACTAAAACCATAATAATAAGTAAAATATTTGTTGATCTATTATCTATTTGAAAGTACTAAGCTGTCTATAGACAGCAATTGCTGACAAATCCCCGTAGTAAACAAACCAGTTTCAGATTTTACATATTATAAGGTGGCTACAGAACGAATGGTTACAGCCAAAGAAATGTTGACACAGTTGCACATTGAGCTTTAACATGCTGATCATGTTAAAATAGTGCACAAGAAATATTTTTCCACTTTGTAAAAAGTCAGACTGTTTACATGCGTAAGTGGCTAGAGACTTTGCTGCCTGTGTGTGGTCCTAACATTTCAGTATCATAACCATGAATATAAGGAGAAACAGCATGAAACAACCTATTATAATTACAATGAATGCCAGATTTACAACATTAGAAGTGTTGAGATGGAGATTTCTTAAAAAGAGTCTCAAAATATATACATACCCACATATTTACTCCCTTTTAAAATGTAATTAACAAGCAAATTTGAAAAAAACATTTCTGAAAGAGGACAGAAATGATATTTCAGGAGGGTAAGTTAATTTTTGTTTCCTTTATATTACTTAGAAAGGAACAAAAAAATCAGGGGGAGGAACATGCAAATCAAGAAATTGAAACTGAAATCATAAAAAAAGACATTTAAATATTCTGAAAATCTGGCAATTTTGCTCTTATGCTCCCACCAATTAAGTTGTAATAAATTATACTCATTTTTATTACAACTGTCAGCATTATAATATTACAGCTGCAGTACTTGAAAGCTCTAAACCTCCAATTTGCTGTTGCTTTGCTTAAAAACCCCTGAGGCTGCAAACAGCTTCAAGAAGGGTTCTGCAGCAGCTAGGGGGAACTTTTTTTTTTTTTTAAAGCAAAGCCCTACCCTTCTCATGCTTTACCAGGGGCAACATTGCATTTCCATTAAGGAAAAGGATGCAGCTATGTGCAACACAGGAGGACTAATTAGTAGATTTACCACTCACACAGTTACAAAAGATRTAAAGGTTGACATAGCAAGAGCTTATCCTCCCATTTCATGTCTACTACCAAAACATGGCAACACTTTCTATAGGCAAATGTGCAGTATGACCAATACACTCCCTTCAATTGTCCAGTACAGGAACTCCCAATGTTTTCCATCTACGATGCTGAACTGAGATTTCCTCGTATAGCCAAAGAGAGATCATAATCTTTCCAGCACCTATTTATGAACCACTCCTGCCCATACCAAGCTCCCCAGCAGATGCAATTTCTAAAATCTTACTGGGAACTCCAAAGCCAAGATTGCACTAGAAGAACTTAAAAGGACCATGTGCAATATACATATAATGAGTAGTATATGTATATATGTATAGTATATAGTATAGTATATAAGTATAATATATAGTATAAGTATGAAAATTATATGCAAAAGACAGTAAAAGTATAAGCTTGAATAAAGAATGTCAGCGTAAAAGAGTTAAAGACAGAGGTTTCTGGTTCCTTATTTCTCTATGTGCCCTTTTACTAATTTCATTTGTAGGAAAGGGAAGCAGAAAGGAAAGGAAAAGTTGCCTGCTCCTTTAGGTCTTCCATATGCTTACATCTGATATTTTCAATGAACATTGGGAAAGTTTTCTTTATAACAGCTTCTTCTCCCAGTAATTTGGAAGTATTAAAATTAGAAAATTCAGAAATATTAATTTCATTCATCCTTAACATACGACTATTCTAATGCTATACAATTTCACCCGAGATGCACATGGCTTATGAGATTATGTTTCTGACCCAGAAGCATTTAAGAAAAAAAATATGCAGCACTCCAAATCTTTAATGCTTCATACACTAGAAAAAATATTAAAAAGTTATTAGAATGAAAGATAATTTGCCTGAAAACAATTCACTAAAATAACAACTAGTCACTGACCCTTGGAAAAGGTCCCTCTGCATTTCCTCAGGGAACGAAGAGTGGCTCCATRACTGTGCAGAACTGAAACAAACATTGGTTTCCATTTCTGTTTGAAAAAGAGTCTGAGTTAACCAAACCATACAAGGTTTGAACAAAACGGGCAGCATTGCTCCGTTCCCATGTCTATATTGACTGGCTGAGCTGACCACCAGATTAGCTCGAAAGCTCTGGCACTGGAATCCAGGCATTTCAACCCCGGAGGAGAAGCCAGAGATGAAGGGCAGGAGGTGCCAACCTCACAGAGCCACTGTCCAAAAGGAACCCAGTGCTGAAAAGATGCCCCCTTCTCCAGCAGCACCCCAGGACCATGAGGAGGTGAGGTCAGGATTTACTAAGGCTGATGGAAGCTCCCACTCCAGCAATGTTCTTGTCTTGGTTAGCACATACTGCCTTTATACCATCGGTCAGGTAGTCTCAGCACAACCTCAGTACTTTCCTCCRTTCATCATTTTCTTCCCATACTGAAAAGAACTTCAAAATCCTGTACACTCCACTCTCCCATGCTTTATTATTCAGTTATCCAGAATGATTTGAAAATAGACCAAGTTTTATTTTATACAGAAGGATGTACAAATTGCATCCCACCATGACTGAGAAGATTGTTGTAAATACTAAGTTAAATATTCAGTTTCTGCACTAATCCAAATGTATTAATAATTTGGTTGAAGATAGCTGTGAAAAAAAAGAAAGGACTAAGAATTTCTTTCTGCGTAGTTAGTACACAGCTGTTAAAATGCCATACTGGTTCACATTCAGTGTATTCCTCACAGTATTAATGGTACAYTATTATTTTTATGCTTATAACCTGCAGCTTATCTGCACATGCCCTAACAATCTCACAGCAGTTACGCAAATGACTTTTTCCACTGAAGAGATGCTTTTTCCAAAGTTGCTCCCCCATAGGATTCTGATCTTTCAGAACGTGCCTCACAACCCTACCGCTTTTGATTTTGCTCTTCATTTCTTTAATAGCCTAAAGTGCTACTATAAACATGAAAATAAAAYCAAAAGGAGCTCCTCACTCACGAGAGCAAATCAGAATTGACACAGGCCTTTTCACACTGTGAAAAAMCAATCTGGAATCTTCACCTGCAATAAGTGGAACCCCAATTATGCAGCACACAATGGAGCTGTGTTTCAAGAAACAAACAAGAAACTGTTTTACATCACAATGGTAAGATAAAATAGTATCTAATTTCATTTACATTTGAACACATTTGAATTAATGCTCTAACATTTAGATATGTAGCATACTGACTTTTTGAAGAGGTCCGAGGTATTATTGAAGAGACAAGGGAGCTACCCTACAAATACTGATGCTCACTGAACTAATTTACTAATGGTCAAATTAGAGAAAATGAGCACGACACCCTTACTGATCAAGGCGTTACCTGAGAAATCTGTTAATCAAACAGAAAATAAGAAACAATTCACAATCACATACTAATATGATGACAACCAGCAGCAGCAGAGAAGATTTGGGGTGGGGTATTACTGCAAAGGAGACAGTCAAGCTGAGTGCATTTATCTTCTTATTCTATTGTGTTGCCTATTCTGAAATGACCATTTCCATCAATTTTATGTTATTAATTTCTATGTTAGATGAAATCTGGCATTAAGGACATAAGTTCTCATAGGGAACAAAAATACTCAGGAGGAAACAACTTAAATTATTCTAGGAAGATCTGTGCTCTCTGAAGAGTAAGCACAGCTCTATTTCTGCTCAGTCTTCATCACAAGATGCACYGTATAACAGAGCTCGTGAATACAAAGTTACTACTGCTAGTGAATTTCAGTTTCCTGATTCCTAATAACCAAGAAAGTTGAAGTTCCTGTTGCAATTTTAAATGTTACTTCTCATTCCACAAACTAGCAAAATAGAGACTTAATTCATTCAACATAGGATGTGATTGATGATGCATTTGTAGCTGAGAAAGTTTTCTGCAGTTTTGCAAGAGAATTATTCCTGGCTAGAAATGGATCCTTTTTTCCCTTTTCTGTTACTAGGACAACATGACAAATATGTAGACAAACTATTTGGTTGTAGGATGAGTGTCTCTSTTCTTATGTTCTAAATTTCTCTCCTATGCATCTTATTTATCACATCACAACCATGAAAGAAGATCTATCGTCCTGGCAAATTTAGTGACACTAGCAAAATATAGAGTCTSTGTGGAAAGAAAATGACCGGCCCTTCTACAAATGCTGCATTTCTATAAGCTGCCTCCACTACAATAATGGAAAGCAGTTTTTGTGCTAAATAAATTCCCAATCATATGTTATTCCAGATTAAATAATAYGTACACTAGACATTTATTTGAAAGGAGAGGATGTTTTTGTCTGATTGGATTTTTTTCAGTTGTGGGCCTCATTTTCACCTTCTGGCTCATCAGATTTACTCCTACCATCTAAATTGCTCCTAAATTCTCTGAGTCTTAAATTACCATTATGYGACTGTTGAACACCTCACACAAAACAAAACTGGAGACTTGCAGACAATACCAAAAGGATAACCATTTATAGCCTTATTTTCTATCAGTGAAGATTACCTTACTACACTTACAAAGTGCACTAGTAATGCACTACTTATTATATATATATATAATTTTATATATATTTATATATATAATATTATATATATATATAATTTTATATATATTTATATATATAATATTTTATATATGTATGTAAAATAATTTATATACTGCATGACCTGGTAACTGTCAAATCCTAGGATCTTGGCATTGAACAGATCCTCTTTAATGGCCCAAGACTTAGCTCTTTCCCAACTCTTTAGTTCAGCAAATATTTTATGTTCAGATCTATATGCCTCTCTTATCAGCTTTCATCTGGATGACAGAAAGCAGGATAAACCACAATCACGTATATTTGGTTAATTATGACCGCTATTAAATCACTAGTATATTTAATGAACAAAGACAACTCTCCAAGTTTAAAAGAGAATATTGGCTGGAACTTAAAAGGCTGCATTTAGCTGTATCTTATATAAACCATTAAGCARCTGAGCAGTTTCAGATACACCAGACACCTCACTTCCTCCTGGAGGCAATGCAGGGCCCTGCAAAGAGGACCTTATATTGCAAAGAGGACATTTAATTATTGACCTCATTTTGCTTTAGTAACCTTGGCAGAGTTTTTGAACCACAAATACAGATCGTCAGTCATCCACAACAAGAAAACACTGAGAAAACATTCTGAGGCTGCACTACGTTTTCTTGTATGGAAACCAGTGACATTCTTTCTTACTTAGGCCCTTCTTTCTTACCTCTGCTCTATTCCTCATGTTCCCTTGAGACGAACAAGTATTTTTCAAAAAACATTCAACACAAGTTGTGCATGACAATTCTCTACTTGAGCGCTATTTCACATATACACTGGAACAAAAGGGAACAAAATCTTTGTTTTGCTTAAGCCTATAGATTCCGGATTTCATCCCTGAGGAAGAACATACAGACAGCAGAAATAGCAAAGAGGACTCGAGAAATTAAGTTACATAGACAAGAAGGCAGTACTCAAAGCTTTATGAACACCCCACTTTTCGTCAGCAGAGCTTACACAGTCAATAGGAAAAGAACATCTTAAAGCACTCAAATCACTCAAGGTTTTGGTTCGACATTGTCTGCATGCGACCTACAGCACAAACTGGTATAGTCCCTGGTATAGCTCCCAAGTGAAAATTTCTCAGCTACAGATAAACTGCTTTGTAGTGAGGAACGGGAGTTAACTTTGTACACACTTCAAAAATATTCTGTGAGGCTTGGAAATAAATAAATCGGTTTGATATGCAAAAGTAAAACCACTTTTGCATACCACAGTGCTTGCCAAAGATGAGCAAGCAAGACATATCTTCATTTACCATCTCTGTGTACAACTAAATGAACCTATACAGCCATTTACATTTGTTATCTAAAGGTTGCCTAAAATTTATTTTGTTGATTTGCCCAAGTAACATCACACTACAGCAAAAGGAAACAGATATTCTATTAAGAAAGACAGCATAGGAAAAATATACAGTAACAGGTGGGCAATAATACAAACTTCACAGAACATATCATATAGGGTAAGAGTTCCTTCTGGATTAGGATACTTCAACCCATATTATATATATTTATTACCACATTTTTGGTAATAAAAAAACGTAAAAAACATACAAACAGGAGAGGGGTTCAGAGATAAAAAGCATGCTATAACATTTCCATAAGTAATTTCTTGACACTTGGTATGTACTATAGCACCTAAAAATATCTTGTTTTTGTTCCTATATGAAGTTATTATTTGATTCTGATCAGACCTTTTTTCCCCCCCAACCTATACGGGTAACTGTTTTTAGCATAGAATAAATAAACCATATTCATCACCTAATTTTGAAATAAGTCAATAAATGAAAATAAATGGAACACATCAAAAAAATGAACRGAACAGAAATGGTCTTTATCTAAGAGAGCATTGTTAGAAACTTCACAATAACTTTTAAAGCATGAGTTTTACTCTTTTTTTTTTTTTACAAAGACGACAAGAATATTTCTTTTATTCTGCTATTACTACACTCGTTACATGCATATACTAGCATTACCCGTTTTACTAAAAGTTTTAGTCATACACATTTGCACTCACTAAAGTAATTGTACAATTTTCTTTAGCATGGTGGGCCTCATAGCACTTCGAATTAGAAATACTTGCAGTCAAGAGTGAAACTAATGCACAGCAAAATCACTGGTGGAACTCCTAATGGTTTAAGAGTGAATTAACCACGCCATAGATACAAATATATTCAGATTGGTTCCACATGAGCCAGCTTAAAACCACAGAAAAATAAACATAGTTATATAGGCTATATTACATTCAATTACTTGTTAAGTCCTGTTAGGCTGAGGACCCAAACATCAATGGTCTTACCTTTCTCTGCTTTTTAACACATAAGTGAASAGCATTAAAGTCTAAATTCAGGGCTTTTATTATTATTATTAATATAATGTTGTTTTTCCTTTATCCATCTTTTCCCAACTCTGAGTAATCATTTAGGGGCAAAGTTTTATTTCCCCTCTCCTTTTCTCCCTCCACAAGAATCCCCTTCTCACATTGAAACTAAAGTTGATTTTTAATTACTTGGCAGCATCCTTTTCCAATATTTTTCCAACGTAACATCTTTAGACTTTGACACTATAGGCAAACAGATTTTTTTTTTACTTAAAGAGGGATAAATTAAAAAATTTAATTAAAAATATTTTWAAAAGGAGGGATAAATTAAACTGAATAAGACCATTAATGGAATAAATCAGCATGCCCTTAGTTAAGCTATTGTATGCTAGCAACAAGCTTAGGAATTCAGTTCAAAAAACCCTTTCAGTTCACTGAGGCTTGGGTCAGCTCCATCATAAGAACTTAATTCAATTGTGAAGAAAAAAAGTTTTTTTATGGTCTTTGCCAACCACACTGTCATGGCTTAATTGAGCAGCTGTCAACTGTTAGAAATAAGTGCATCATCATCGCTTATAGCAGAACTGCTGTGGGAAGTGAAACACTTATAGGGGATATAAAGTTTCTGGAGTCATGGTAATGAATCTGTTTTCATCAGGTGACCATGAATCATCATTTTATCAGCAGTTTAAAGAGTTTTCATAATAGCCAAGTGTCATCACGGCTCACATTGTTCAATGACTGCAGCAAAACACCAAACTATATGGCATGCCATTTCCTGTGGTACCATTACTTAAGGAAAAGTTTGGTTATTGAGTCAAGACAAAAATGCAAAGTCATTGTTGAATGGTAAGTGCTGAGGTGTACACAAAGCGCCCAGAAACTAAGTTTTTATTGGAGAACTGAAACTAAGTAATAATTTTGCTTTTTGAAATAGCCTTATTTTAAGGAACTAACTGAACTACTTGGATCAAACAAGCGAGAAAAGTAAAACGCGCCGTCAGCCTCTTTTCTCTCTTTTGTTTCACACTTGGTCAGAACATTCCCACATCTCAAGCATTCAGATGATTTCCATATAGTGAAATCCCCTGCACATGGCAGGAAGAGATCATGTGAAACACAATACACAAATTTTGTATTCAGTTTTCACAGTCTTAGCACTAAGAGCAGAAACAGCATCACTGCATCATTAAACCTTCTGGACACACCATTGGGGTACTGCTGAAGTGGGCGTGGAGCAAAGGGGGATCCCTCACCTCTCAGCTTACTAACCCCCATGTGAACTCACTGGAGGGAATTGAAGAATTTCACCTACAGTGCAAGCTGAAGCCTCTCCCAGGACCTAAAGACATTCACTGACCCCATGAAGCATCTCTGCTAAGCTCTGATGCTTTGCTGGCCTGAGAGAGATTGAGGTCTCCTCATCTCCTCTTGCCTCACAGCTGGACAGAGGGGTCATGCAGGCAGTGCCACCAACAGCCCTGAGATGCAGAATGGTACAGAAGCAAAATATGCCACTGCTGGATAGAAATAAGGCACATAGCAAGTGTCACAATTAATTATGCCTAAGAAAACCTAAAACTATCGTTCAGTATATAAATATATAAATATATTTAGACTTCTTATACCACTCTCACTGTACTCACAGTTAGCAAAATGATCATTTTCTGGCCCAACTACATTTGAAAAAAAGATAAATTTACTTGAAATATCAAGAAAAGTAACACCAGCTAAGTCATCCTTTTATTCCTTATTTGAACGGATCCCATGAAAGCAGTGTTTCCACTGTTGTTGCTTATCCCTCGGGCTTCCTATTCCTTTCCCCTTCTAACACTTTAATCTCTTGGTTCTTCATCCACTCATCATTTCCCTAGGCTTGAAAATTAATCCTCTGAGGTCAGTGAGGAAACTTCCATTGATTCCAAGACTTTTAGAATTAGAGCATGCACTTCGTTTTCCTACCCACTCTGCTCCCCAACTTCCTCTTTTATTATTTTTTTCCCCTGAAAATTATTTAGTTATCACTTTAATCATTCCGTATCATCCAAATTCTGGTCCCATAAACTAAAAATGAAATGCATAGTTACCAGGAACAAAAGGAAAAGTAACTAGATACACATCTTTCCATTTTTACTGTTGCTTCCTACCTCCTGTGTTAAAGGAGATTTCCCAAAGCTCCTTATTTATTTAAAAGATTTTAAGCCCTTTTAGAGAAGATCCAAAATTTCTGCATTAGCTACTAACACAAACTAACATGAACATTAAAGTGGAACACGGTGTACGTTGCTACTTCATAAAAATCTGTCACCTGCATTTATGGTTTTTATGACCARTGTATGTAGCTTTAGAACTCCATCTTGCTGAGCCCATCGCCATGTGGAAAATACAGCATTTTCTTATTTTAAAAAGTTCAAAATGCAACAACCTTGAATCAATTTTGAGCGTTTGGGTGCCTTAAGTTTCAAAATATTTTTTTACAAATTCTACCTTATCTTAGAAAATGGAATCTTACCATATTTCAACTGAAATTTTTGTCAGTATTCCAGCAACGTAGTCATAAATAGTGTGTTAAAACACATCGTTTCGCAATGAAAAACAACATAAAAATATTATAAATATTGTCTGATAGCTATTTCATCTAAGCTCTCTCAAAAATCTGGCCTTCAGACAAGAAAACATTACATTAACTAGTTGAAAACTTTGTGTAAAAAAGTCCATAATAGCAGTCTAGTAACTCAGCACTCGAAACAGATGAAAAATTTTACTTTAAACACAAGAACACCAATTTTTCAGGGAAAGTTTTCCTAAGTCTCATTCATCACTTTAGAACAGCATATTCATATTCCTATGGACTTCCTCTGGAGCGGTAAAGTATATTTACTGTTCCAGAAAGCAGTTTTCACAACCTTTGCTTATCTTCCCTCTCTTCACTTCCACCCCAGTCAAACATTTTGCTAGAGGAAACAAACAGCTCACTTTCTCATAGGCAAAAATATTTACAGAAACATTGATCAGTTAATTTGACAGGCAGGCTTCACGGAAATGCTGACTTTCTTCTGCCTTGCTCACYTTGATGCCACCTAAGAACTGTCGAAGCAGACGCATCTGATATGCAAGTCCATGTCAACACGTTTCATTGTTAACGTATTTTCATTGTATTGCCTTTGTATTACTTTTCAACAAACAGTTAAAACAATGTCTTGCAAGCAGTGAAAAAGCTCACYCTGGGATAACTTGTAAAAGGACAGAAGTACCTGCTAGCATCTGSGCTCCCAGGAAAACCTCTTTTCCATCCTTTTCAACCTAGTCTTTGTGCTTGTAATTCACATGCTTTGCATAGCTCTTTCCATAGCGCAYGCAAAGATAGATGTTAAGATGCACTTGCTTATGAAGATTTTAATATCTTAATAGTTATCTTCGAAGTGTATTATGGATAATTAAGTCTAGTAAAAATGAACGTTACAGTGACACTGTCATTCTGCTGTTCAATCATACCCAATACTTCTAATTTACTCCCAATAAAAAAAAAAGTAGAAAGAGATGTTCCCTGCTTCAAAGGAGTTTGCGATCTAAAGTAAGCAAAAAGATTAAAGTAGGAAGGACCAAGGSTTTCTTATACATTCCCGGCATGAAATAATGAACAAAGAGCTCATTTGAAAATCTATTACAGACTGTTCTGGATGACCAGAGGGAACATTCAAACTATAATTATCTTAATCTCAGATATGTGCTAGCAAAGGCCTGTAAGTCTTAAGTTAGGAGAGCTCTTAATTTCTGAACGTAAAAAGACAAAAGCAAAATAAGCTTCCCTTTGAGTTGAGATTTAYTGAAGTACAGCAACAACTTAAAAGTCTCCAGCATTTGCCAAATGAAAAAAAAAAAAACAGCAAATGAAATTTTTCTATTACAGCTATAAGAATTACTATATTTAGTTCTGCAGTTTGGCATGGATAGACTTGGTTTACATAATTTTGGAAGAATTCTTCTTTCTAGTTTCTCCAAATTTTTAAACAAGGCCCTAGTGATATTATTTTTGAAGTCTGTATACTGTTCACAATTTTGCTGTAAGCTTCACCAATTGAAGATCTATTTCTCAGAACAGCAGTTAAACATTTTAGCAATATAGACATACAAAAAAAAATAAATCCATATGTCTGATTTTCCAGATTTGGTAGTATTTCACCATATARTGCTTTATGAAGCATCAATACTATTTAAAAATGAAAATTATTGATCAAATTAACTTGTATAAAATATCATCTATTGAACATAACAGCATACCATGGAATCCTGCCCCTTAGAAGTAAAGAATGTGTATTTAGGACTTAACTSTACTTTTCCTATTAAGGTTTAATGCAACTTTACTGCATCAATTACTTTATTTCATTTGCTCTTAATTGTCCATAAAACCATGCTTGCGATTGCCTTTCAAAAGTAGACCAACTACTCCCTCTACTGAAAATAACTGACCACTACACTGGAGGAACAGAGATGTTTTTGAAACACATGTGGTTTTCAGAAGTAAAGCCGTTTAACATATTACACACGTTTTTCTCCTAAATTATATTCAAATCRTCACAAGAAAGATGGATAAGTTGTATTTTTAGGGTCTTACCAAAAAGATTAACAAACCTACCTATTTATTTAAATAAATACACACTTACACACCTCTTTCCAACCATAATGATTCTRTTATTCCAAAGACAGACACTTAAAAGTGCCSAAGATGAATATGCATGAAACATTTTCAAAACAGCAATACACTCCTAAATTTGAAACAGGGGAGGAACATAAAACAACATAGTATCTTTTATACTTCCCCTGTAGAGAGGAGTAGGAATATTTCTTCTTCTTTAATGGGAAACTTTTTGCAGAAGAAGCTTCCTTAGAAAATGTGAAAGTTAAACAGAAAATTCACATTAAATATAAACGTGGTGATTATAAAGTGGAAAAAAAAMCCCACAGATCTAGATGTTATCCATCCTTCTGTACAAATAAATTCCAGTCACTACATTTTCACATACTTGCCTTGACTACAGAATAAGAATGCATTTAGTTTACATATTTGAAATATGAGGAAGTATTATTTGAAGTATTCTATGTACGCAAAAGTTTTCCCTTGGTTTTCAAATGCTACAAGGAAAAAAAAAAATGTCATAGCTCATTAGCACTCTCAGAAGTTTTATCTATGATACTGGTTAGTGACAAATACAAGCTCAATGAGAAACTATCCATTTGCTTAGATAACAATGTCAAACGACTTAGCAATTGCGAGAGTACATACTGAGCAAAGATAAAGTGCCTATGCTGGATTAGCAAATTAACCATAATGTAGATCAGTAATCAAAGATCTTAGGACATTTTAATCTAGCAAAACACTTCAACTCACACCACTTGCTYGCTTTGGCGTCTGCATTCATGTTGATGATATCAAGAGATCTCAGCTGAGAAAGATAATGATTTCACCCCCAGCTCCTGTTTCCATATAGCAGGAACATAGAGAGTCAGAATCTCAGCTGAAGTCTTCGCAAAATGAAATTGATTAACTGAAATTGATTAAGGTAAAGAAAATAGATTTGAACAAATGTCCCAYGAAATGAGTAGCCTTCCCTACAAGAGAGAGAGATTTTACTCCACACCACAGAAAACTAACAACTTGGTCTTTTTCAACAGGTTACTTAGCCACAAAACCAACTTGATCAACKGGGAAAACTTTGCAGTTTACTCCAAAAAACCAAAAACAAACAAGCAAAAGATAATCCACACAAGAAACAGTCTCTTCTGTGAAGAAAATCCTTGGGAAAACCATTTCCAAGAGCAACATACTGCTGTAACATCCAGACAAGCATGCATTGCACTACCCCAAACAGAAACAGAAAAAAGTATCCAAAGAGAAAGTTGCACAATTTTTACTGGACAATCAGTAGGGTTTTTTTTCTTCTAAATAGTTTAGTTACTAGTGAGCCAAAATAGTTAAGGCAGAATGCTTATTACAGAATGTTTCTAAAAGCATTACTCTTCAGATACATCATCAGATACATTGAGATGTATTATTACCCTTTAAACCAAGAACTTTTAGATTATCTGGCAAATACATGAATTTCACAAAATTACAGTAAAAGAAGAATCAATGCTACATTTTAATTCAGGTAAGCTAATACTGTTTTACTGAGAGTTCATGCAGTTTCTGATCCTGATGATCAACACGCACATGTGACTTTAATAATCAGGTAAGATGAATCCCAGGCTCATTCTGCTGCRATATTATAGTACTTGAAGGAGTTGGCTTTCCAAGAGAGAGGAAAACTGAAATAAAATATGCTACTGTGGCCAGAAGTCTGAAGGATTCATCTCTTCCTCACTCACTTTTAAAACACATCCTCTACTCAACATTAGAGATTACCAGCATTTCTTTTAAATGAAAGCCATGAAACTCTTCTTACCTTAATGACAAATTTGCTCGATCCCATGATAGCTCAATGTAAACTGCTCCTATAAAAACAGGAATTAAAAATGCTCAGCACTTGAAAGAACTAAAGAACTCAGATCTCTATGAGAAGGCCAAATGACAAGAATTTTTTTTTTCATATTATATATATATATATGAAAAAATATATATATATAAGGGGAGAGACTTAGATGATTTTGTCAATACTTTGAAAAGCATTTAATAAAGGAAAAAGGAAAGACCAAAACACCAAATTCCCAGAGTTGTTTATAAATGTGTATGTGTGTGCATATATATATGTGTRTATATAAATATATAYACACACAMWATATATATGCACACACACTTATAATACTTGCTCTATTCAAAAGTCCTCAAACATTTCTTTCTCAGTGAAGCTCAGCTCTTCCTCCCTCATGGGATTACCATCCTCACTAAGCTAGGTAGCCTACAAATATCTACTTAAAAATGGAAATTAATACAAGAACTAAAAATCAGTGTTTCCACTATGTTCTGAAAAGCTCAAAAGTATGAAATTCCTACATAATGTATCACATTAGCTACACAGTAATAGCAAGTAGAAAGCAATACAAAACAAATCAGGTTTTCAAATAACAGAAACACAGACAAAACCTGGGATGCTGTGCCATGCTTTCTGCCATATGAAAGAGTGTTTTTCTTTGTGCACAACAGTCCCAAAAACTTCAAGGTTAATGCTTTCAACTTTACTGATAACAGTGCCCAAAAACACAAAATAGGGACCAGTGGTCTGGACCACTTATAATATCCTATTATTTGCTCTCTTTCAATTCACACTGGTAGTAGTACTCCACAGAAGGAATGCAGCAGGACTGCTATAAGAATCTTAAGGAGAGAGAAAAGCAGTAATCCTTGAAACAGCAGCTGCTGAAATAAACTACTACAACCCTTACTGTTGGGTGACAAAAAAAATCTGTTTCCTGGAATATGGTATTTGTCAAACTGATTTAAACCTGTAAAGTAACTTGAAGATAAGCAAGGAAATAAGCAAGTAAACTAGAATAACATTTCCCAGAAAATTGTCATAATTAATTAAAAGGAAATTCTAGGTCTTTCAATTCTAAAATTTCTCATGACCTACCTATGGATGAAATAAAAATCTAGGATTAAACACCTAGATTCCCTTTAGTAAGGGTCAGACATGTTTCAAAAACGATGCAGTCTTTCCTTCCTAAATTAGAGGGTGAGTGGAATGGTGGAAAACCAGCAGGATTCAGAAAATAGGGCCTCTCTGAGAGTTAATGAGGGTTTTTTTGCTTTTTTCAAAAATCAGCTAGTCAACAGTATCTTACGTTTGCAAAGAAGCAACTTCCTGTGCTCAGAGCACCTGAAACTCACAGGGAATCCAAAACTGAAAACTCCAGGTCCACACACACTTCTGCGAAGTTATGGAAGTTTCTAACACTCTAGCAGCACTGCTGTGAACATTCTGCCCATTTCTGCGTGTCTTTACGAACAGGGAGAATTAGACACCTGTAAAAGGCAAATCCAGCCTCTCAAATGTTGACCAAGGAACTCCCTAAAGCAAGCCACTATTAACAAATTTTACAGGAGAGTCAAAAGTAAGCATCACAATATAAAACAGAATTTTTCTTTCCAAACCCCTCCGATCTTTGCCATCTGATTCAGGGCCTAGAATTCTTTATGGAGGCCACATATCTGTGAATATTCTTCCACTGAAACCACAGCCCTCATGCAGGAAATGCAGTAGCCCAAATACCTTTTCCCCTTTCAGCATTTGCCTGCTGAAGCCCTGGAAGCTCTTTTCCCACTAGTTCGTGTATTTCTTTCTTGTTGTTATCTTAACTCCCTCATTTGTAAGCTGCTTTGAAAGTTCAGCAACTTAGTATCAAAAATACACCTTCACCATTCAGATGCGRAGAAAATACAAAGGAGAAGCTCTGAGAAACAACGTGCCCCTTACAGAGAGGTGCCAGTTATTTTGTTTTTGGCAAATCCCAAATGTTCCAGGAAACTTTGCTTTTGTTGCTGTTATGTTCCTTTCTATATAGAAACTATAAATCAAAAATATATAGCATTTATTATTTTTATAAACTCCGCAACTATGCATAAAACACAAAAGCTTTACTACTGCTCGCTGAGGCACACCCATGAGTGCCCCAGAGTCACAGGTGAGGGGGATTCTCACAGCAAGTGCTGCAGGGTAACAAATACGATCATTTTTTCCCCTCCTTTCATAAATTATGAACACAAGAATGCAACAGGAGATATCCCTAGCAGCAACTACAGGAGTAGAGGAAGAACAGGTAAAGAAAAGTACAGGTAGGAGCAACAGTGAGAGCGAGGCCAGATAACTAGCAATGAAGGGGTTGTGATGACTAGAATTTTGCTTGGGACTTTGGTCAGGGCACACGGTCTACCTGCAGGCAGGCAAATGAGTGAGCGGTGCAGAGTGACCGCAGTGCGAATTAGGCTGCGAGGAAACACCGAAAAGGAAACCCAGGGTCAGCCCTGGCGGCCCCCCCGCCCCGGGAGGGGACGAGCGGGCAGCCTCCTACCATACTTACGCTGCCAACGCTCCTAACGGCTCATCTGCCCCCAACCAAGATGGCTGCCGCGCACCAGCTTCTACTCCCCTACCCAAAATGGCCACCAGGTGTAGCCCCAACGTTTGCCCGAAAGCAAAATGGCCGCCGACAAAACCGCGGCTCGTAGGCGGCGGTGGTTCTGTCTTCTGACGAAGGGCAAATGCCCTTGGCGGCCACGTGAGCCGGGMAGGCCAATGGCAAGCGAGAGGCGCCCACACCGCCCTTGGCCTCAGCCACTCCGGCGCAAGGGGAGGGGGCGGCGCGAAGAGGCCTCGCAGCCGTTGGGATTTAAGCGCGTCGGTTGCCGCGCGGCCGTTGGCCGGAGCGGTCGGCCCGCTGCCGCAGCGCGGTTGCTGTTGCGGGCCGCGCCGCGCGCCCTCCTGTCCTGCGGAGCCGAGGTGAGCGCCAGGAGGGCGGCGGGGCGCGCCGAGCCGCCCCTTCGTGCCGCGGCCGCCCTTGGGGCCGCCTGRGGTGAGGGGTTCCCTGCTCAAGCCGATGACCCGCGGCCCGCCCGCTCCCGCACAGGGCCCCGCTCCTACCCCTGGAGCGCGTTTGCCGGAGCCGTTTCTGGGCAGCACGAAGAGCACGGGCGGTGCGATCGCGATAGCGACGTGCGGGCAGACCCAGGAGCCCCCGAGAAGGCAGGGAGAGATGGAGAGCCGATGAGGACATCCGCTCCGCGGCGTGTGCCGCTGTAACTGCTAAAGGAAGTAGCTTTTTGAATGCAAAATCCGAGCCATACACTGCTACCTCCTCGTCCCACCCCTTCCATCCCTCCGTTCCCAGTAGGTACTTCTTAACAAAAACCTGTGCGGCGTAGAACTTGCATATCCCTACTTTTTAAATGGCGATTTTATTGCCTTTGAAGTGATACTGTAGTAACTCTAAAATTTATAAAGATAAATAGGAATGCTGCTCCTCAAATTAAACAATGCTTAAAGGTGCATATATAGGTATATATTTAAGTCTCTTTTTAAATTCATAAAGAAATGGCTTTTTAAGTCATTTTTATTTTATATTTATTTACTGTGCAGTTGCTGCACAGTAATTAACTAACACTCAGGTTTATCTGCTCATTTCTATTATAGAGGATCAAGGATTTTTTTTAGGACATATTTTACATAATGAATTATCTTTATCTAGGTAGATACCCGTTTCCAATGGGTCTTAAAACCTTCTGGAAGGACTACAAGGTTCTGATTGTTATGGGCACTGCCCTTGGGCTGGTGCACTGGGGGTGGTTTCACATCAAGTCCAGCCCTATATTCCAAGTGAAGACAGAGGAGGACTTTGTACCAGAACCTGGGATTGTGTCATACGTGATGCGAAATGAACACAAAAATAAAGAAAAGTAGCAGTAGTGCTGTGTGTTATGGGTAAGTTTTGCTTAGCTGTATTTGTGCCTTTGAGATAGTAGATAAGAGTCTGTTAAGCTGGAATTTCCAGGCAGAGGAGATCATCTTGCTTTGATTTTAATCTTCCAGACATATTCTCTTTTGAAACTTAACCCTGTGGTTGTATAGATCCCCAAAATATATCATCCACTTCTCAAAAAAACCCATTGTTAAATCCTGAGACAAGTTATGTTATTATGTGGCTTAAAGGTGYTTAAGAACATACAAAATGTGTCATCTTGACAATGGTCAGACGCTTGTAACTGACTTGAACCTGAAAGGGCAGCGTGCCTGACCGAAAGAGCCTAGAAAAAGCTCTGACTGCTTGTAGTAATATAGTCTGTATTGTTGCAGCAGTGGTAGCCATTGCTRCCTTAGAAAAGGCAAGATTAAGTGTTACGTAGTACAGAGACTTAAATACTGCAGACACTGCACATGAATTTAAATAAGTAATTTTATTTAAGTATCTTCAGTGCATTTTTTTGTGTTGTATTTTCATTTTTGGGAACAGTTACAAATGACCTTTGACTGTAAGCAGGTGCTTTAAGCTCTTGTCCCTTGTTGAACGGTATGTTATCATGGGGATTTGAATAGTTGTTTGTTTTTCTGTTGCACTTGTTTAAGTGTAGCTCTTCTCACTGCGTAGGGGATCATTAAGTTAGAGGGGGGATAAAAAGACAGAAAAAAAAAGATTATCTCACCATAATTCTAAAATTCTTAGGCACCAGCACTTGTCCCTTAAGATTTTTGTTTGGTTTATTCTATATTTAACTATTAAGGGTTAAAGATACTCAGGATCTCCTTAAATGTACCAACTAAGTGACATTTTACATACATATCCAGAATGTAATATGCATAACATGAACTATCAAAGATATTTGCGGTTGTACAATAAAGCTTTTCTTTACTGTTGCAAGCAATGGCCAGAATATAAGTTTACCATATCCTAGCATGCAACTTAATCATGCTGCACTTCATGCCTTAAAATGTGCTAAAATGATATATCATCATACTACAAGTCTAATTCAGTGTTTGACCAAATAATAAAATAATTATGTTTAGTGTTACACTTATTTCTTGGTGTTTCCAATAGTGGTGTTAGATTTGTTGTCATTTTTTATTTTGAAAAAGACATCACTTGTTTTTCTTCCTTCATCCTGAAATGCTGAATCTTAGAACTGTTACAGGAATATAGTGACACTTTAGTTGGTATTTTTATAAAGCAGATAGTATTTTTAAGCCATTGTTTTAGCAAGTTCAAATCCTTGCCGGTCATATGGAACAATATTTCTGCAGTGAAAATTACTAAATACCAAAAGATCAGATGGTTGCAACTAGTAAAAGATACTACTTCCTAATTAAAAAAAGGAAATGTTTTAGAGAGGTGACATATGCATATATGCTAGAATTTTTCAAGCAAGAAACACTTCTTCCAGGTGTAAGCAGTTTTAAGTCACTTGAACATTAAGATGCTTTGTTTCTAAAGTTGTTCCCTGCAAAGCACTGCTATATTTTTCAGATATTTTGTTCTACAGTATAAGAGTTCAGCAGCACTATAACCTTACATTTTCATACAATTCATTGCAGTTTATAGCGGCTTCCTGTTACAGACCTACCTACAGGTAACACAGTATACAAACAGAGGTCATAATAAAAGATATTAGTTGTCAGAAATACATAATTTGTGTACAAGCTGCTTGTATTAGATACCGTATTAGGTTTTTTCAATTAAATAGCATTGTAGCTTGCTATTTACTAGCCCCGTGAGACTGTTTTTCCTTAAAAATAGAATAACACTTCACATCATACAATATTGTTGCAAGATTGCTCTAATATCTTCATGTTATATTAATTTTAGGTATAACTAACTCTGAAGCGTCTCGTCTGTGGGTGCTGTGAAAAGACAAGGATGAAGACTAGGTGGAATAGGAAGAACTTTCTGCTTGTAGCAGGACTGTCACTTATAGGTGTCCATATTGGTAGCATGCTGGTAAACTTAGTTGCAAAAAAATCAGTCCATTCACATTCRGAAATTAAAAAAGATCGTCGTGAATGAAATAGCCTTCTGCTACAATTATATATTTGTCTCTCAATAATATTTAAACCAGGTTTTAAAAGTTTTCTGGTGAACAGCTAAATGAATGTAATTGTACTGTATTACACTTAAAATAGTAATGCTTGCCTGTAAAGAATAAAAATGTATCATTTTAAAAGTACTGTTTGAGATTCTGGTGAAAATGAAATCTGGTTCATTGGGCAGAATTACAATCTTGTTTTGAAAATGTCTCGTGTTGAAGCTAAAAAGCCTTCATTGTATATTAGTGAACCTTTATCTAAAGATATAGTTCATCGGTCACTGTCTGTGCTAAGTGGTATATTGAAGTCTTGCTATGGTCCTACTGGTAGGCTCAAACAGCTCCACAATGGTGTGGGAGGCTACGTTTGTACAACTTCACAGTCTTCAGCTGTGCTCCGTTGTCTTTCCGTCAGTCATCCAGTGTTAAAAGTTTTGACAGCCTCTGTACAGAATCACGTGTCCCGCTTCAGTGACTGTGGTTTGTTCACTGCCATTCTGTGCTGTAGCTTGATTGAAAACTTGAAAAGCATCAACATTTTACCKTGTACTGTTATTAAAATAAGCAAACATCTTTTGAGCTTATGTATTGACTACCTTCAATCTGAGGCCTGTGCTTGTCGAGTACCTGTGGATTTTAGCAATCTTGAGACTCTCTTTTGTTTGGTACGTAGCGTATTAGCAAGCAAACCTGCTTGCATGCTTAGAAAAACGGAGGTTGACCATCTCACTAGGCTGACTGTAAAGGCTTTTTTGCTTACTGTTCCATGTCATGTTGAAACTAATGCTGTTTTAGGAAAGTGTGTAATAGTGCCCATGAAGGGTAGAAGAGTTGCAGATTCTACAGTTTTTCCTGGACTATTGTTGGAAACAACAGAAAATCAATTTCCAAAACCATTATCTGTCAAAAGAACCAGCTCAGACGTGATCAAGGTAGCACTTTTTTGTGTATCAATGTCAGGAGACCTTTCTGATCTTGATGAAGGAGTTGTAATAGTCCATCATGGAATTTCTCTTGAGATGTCAGAACTGGATCAGCTACTTAATGTAGGAAAGCAGCTGGTCAATGACGGGATTGGCCTTATAGCCTGCCAGAAAGTTATCCATCCATCCCTGAAACAATATCTGAAAGAGAATCATGTTGTCACTGTAGACAGAGTTGGGCTGCCTATGATGGAGCCCCTGAGTCAAATGACAGGTAAGAAGTGAGTTTTAAATGATGAATATTCTTAGTATTTGTCTCATAATAAAACCCTACAAAATATGTAGTGAGTGGTATAGTGAGTGTGGTTGCAGGGTAAGAATTTTTGTGTTTATCTTCCCTGCAGAGGAAGAGTTGCCCTTCTCTTTTACTTTGAAAAACTTTTTTTAYGCTGACTAGCTGTAGTCATGAAATGAATAGTACTTGCTGCTGCAGGAATGATAGAAACAGATGGCAGATGTACATTATTTTGGGGCTGCATCTAATCAGAATAATAAAACTACTTTTGTCATGAACTGTAGCTGAATATATGAATTTAAATTYGTATATTTTATGTAAGAATTTTATAGCTGAATTTATATTTTATATTTGGCAAAAAACCAGCATGGCACTTTCTAAATATTTCTTCTATAAATGTGTGTGAACATGCCTTAAAGAACGCTTATTATATAGAAAAATTAAGAGGAAAAAATAAGTTTATACTTTGTGAAATGCAACAGGCAGCTATTCCTGTGATAGTAATACTTGCTGCTTTTGTTTTTGTTTATTTTTAATTGAACAGGTGCGCTGCCTATAGCCTCTATACATGATTTCTCTCCCAGTTGTTATGGCAGTTTGAAGGATATATGCACTGTGAGTTTTGCCCCAAAACGTTTTGTGCATTTAATTCCTAATGACACTCTTGTCTGCAGTTTGATGCTGTGTAACAGAAATGAAACCACATGGGATGAATTGAAGGTAGGCAAATTTTCCTGAAAATTTTCATTAAAAAAAACATACTTTCAGTGGAAAATAATGAAAGAGGATAATGAGCAGTATAAAYGAGCTCAGAAAAGAGGTTTTCAGTAGCTTAATGGAACTTAATTAGAATCTAAGTGTATAACTTAAAAAAAAAAAAAGGAATTCAAAATCTGCTTCTTTCTAGAATTATGAAGGCTTTGAAGTTTTCTTCTTTATGTAATGCCTCTGTCTTAAGCATGGAAGTCATTTAGAGACAGAAACTATTTTCACCTCATTTTGAGGTTAGTACCGGGGAAATATTTTCCTTGTTATTAMTTCCTCTGTGAGAGGATGAGGAAAAAATTGCCCAGTGCAAGGTCTGCAGCAGCATCTGCAACTGTAGTCCAGAACAGTATTGTGTCAAATAGTTCCTATAAAAGTGATGTTGTTACTGTTCAATTTTTTTGCAAAAGGAAATTTGAAAAATTTAATTAAAAAWTGTATATTTTCAATACAAAGTGTAGACAAGTAAATACAATTTCTCATTAAATAAACATGTTTYAGAAATCCCTCAACAGGTCTGTATACACTTAATATCATCTTGCAAAGCCTATTTCAAAATTTACTCAAAACTWTGTTTCAATGGTGCTTTTGTTATGTGAAAGTCAATTATGGTATCTGAAATGATGAATTCGTGTGGTTTTCAGCGTGCCTATGAAACTGCAGAGCATGTGTTACAGCTGACGCTCAAGGAACCTTTAGCACTGTTAGGAGGTGGCTGTACAGAAACTCACCTGGCTTCATATATCAGGCACAAGGTATGTAAGGCCTTGTGAGATGATTTGAGAGGAAACAAGAACTTAGTTCCTGTAGAATTATCATAGCAGATAAAACAATTGTTTTCAATGTATTTAATARATGTACTTTTTTCTAACAGTTAATATAAAAAAGCTTGAAATACACAGTGCTAATGATGTCCGTTTCAGGATTTCTCTCCTGTTAATTTTGTATTTGTTCTCAGTGTCACTCTAGGCATCCATGAATTACCAGAAGGCTTAATTTTTTTCAGTGTATTTAACTTGGTATAAAAGTATGTCTGATTTTTATATTATATTAATCATACAAAACTCAACTCTGGCTTGTCTGGAAGTCTTCACTGTTCAGAAAATGCACTGCATTAATAATTTTTTAATTTGATTGCTGTGAACCATCTGTGTAAAAATGCCAGCACTACTATGTGTTTGTTAGTACCTATTTCTGTAAGAGTTTTTGAATTTTCCATTGATTTTTGTTTTGTTTTTAGAGTCACGATCTGCCAGCTGGCAGTTTTAAAGCTATAGATTGTTCCGAGACGCAGTTCCAATTGGTTGCTGACGCCTTTTGCCACTCGCTGGAGTCTGTTGCTTCTTCTCTGAAACATGATGACGGAGACGTTTTTACAGACATGGTTTATGGACACTGTTGGCTTGTTCCGTCAGGTTTTTCTTCTGTCTCTAATTGGTCGGATTTAGTTTCAAAATGTGGTTGTGGAATTAACAATAACACTCAGAATCTCAATTGGAGGGTTTTGCAAAGCCAGTTTAGCGCTCCTGTTCTGCAGAGTTGTCCTAAAGAACCTCCGGTAAAAGCTGCTGACTTTCTTACCCTGGACTGTTTTGCTGCAAAATGTAGTGGCTTACAAGTAGCTGTGGAGACGGCCAATCTGATTTTAGATCTCTCATGCATAATTGAAGACCAAAATTAGTTCTGTTCTTATGTGAATTGTGTTGCACAGTAAGCTACTTTCTTGAAAGCAAGGTAATGTATTACATGTTAAGATACACTTAGGAGCAGTAAGAATGTAGACAATAGACAAATTTTAAATCAAACATTGTTGGCTGTTAATTACTTCTGTTTCTTAATTCTGATGCATCTTGTAGGCTTTTCAAATATATGTTTTTTTATTAGGAAGTACTGGGTGATTAGCTAAGTACACAGTGAATTGTGGTAACACATGACTTAATATTCCAAGTAGAATATTCAGACTGGTGAATGACACTTCAAAAATCAGTTTCTTGCATGCTGGCAGGATTATGCAAGTGTTGAATGCCTGTTAGCTTTGGTCCCTTCTGAGGAATCTGAAAAATATTACTGTGATGAGAAAACATATGTTATAGATTAGACTTCATGTAGCTTCAACAAAAGCTTTATGCATTCAAACAGGCTGTTGCAGCAAGATATTTATCACTGGTCATTTAATTTTCTAAGCAGAGTGAGTGAAGGCTACCTTAGCAAATATCTTGAGCCACTTCTCTTCAAATTTTGTTCTGAAGATCTTATCAGTATATACATTTCCTCTTTCTAAATTGCTGCAAGATTTTCCAGTCATATAGCTAACTTACTTAGCAAGATACTGAAATACAACCTCAAGATCCCTAAGGTAACAGTTACTGGAAGACTTGAAAAGAAATGGCAGACTAACTGGGAGGAGGACAGACTTTTGTGCAGGGGGGACCACATGGCAGTTTGTAACTAATGATGTTTCTATCATATTAAGCAAAGGTCTAAGTGAAGAATGTTCCACTTTGCATTCTGTTAACTCCTTGATTGTGCATAGCTTGTGGAACTTGCTTGCTTCTAATGAAGTAAGACTTGAAGCTGCTGTGTCCTTTTTCAGYCTTTAAATAAGGCTCTACAGTGTGTGATTGAAACCTACCTTTTTTGTTTCAGCTTGTTTGCAAGATGAAAAGGAATCTTACAGTTTCTTGCTTAAAATATTTTTCTTTAGCTCTTTTCTCCTCCTTGTTTTCAAGCACAAAAGGTCAAGTTGTTGATGCCCTTTCCCCAAAGCAGCTTACCGACTGGTCTGTGATTATTTGTTTCCTRGTCTCTGAAGTTTTTAATAAATGTACTGATTATAAATAGAAAAAAGTATTCTGTATAACAATTTTGAAATGTAATTAAAAATAGAACTTTTCTGATACTTTTACATAGTCTTTTAAGTTTTTTTTACACAATTATTTCATTTTTATCATTGCAAAAATGTGAAGCTATCTAGATTTTTTTCATCCCTTTAACTGAAGGGATTGTTTCAATACTAGGAGACATCAGTGGGGAATTTGTGAACAAAATATTACAAGCGTTAAGATGAAGATTGTTTCAAGTTACTTTAAAATGTTTAGATGTATTGATCCTCCCAGATCCCATGAAACATATTAAAACATGAAGAATTGTGGTGCTGAATACTTTACTTTAAAATACAGAAGCATCTTGGTGATACTTTAGCTAATGATGAGTCTCTAACACAGAATACCAAATTAGAGTGTTTTACTTTCCATAATAGCAGCTTGTCATGCAGTGCAAAATTGTTGAACTGAGTGAGTCTGGCTGTTAAATAGAAGAAAAAAAGGCAATATTTAAGTAGAAATGATTGTTAGTATCCACTTGGTACTTAAAGATAGTTCACATTTACTGCAAAACAGCTGAGTTGCCTCTGATTCTATTCTTTCCCATCCTCTCAGGTTTAAGAAAATCAGAATATTTAGGATATTATGAAAGCATCTGGAAAGCTTAGCAAATTGTAGCATATTATTTTCTAAAAAATAGCAAAAGAAAATTTAAACTTTTATAGATAGAGCAGATCTTTGATTTAATTTTTGATGAGTAGGTAAGAATTTATGGAGACCTGAAGCAAACCAAGATTGTGTTTTTTTAATAGCAATAATTTAGCTGCTCAATGTGACTTAAAGGAAGGATGAATGAGGAGCTAGCAATCTCTCAACTTTTCAAACAGTTTTTGGTTGTGCTACAGTTGTGTTCTTGTAACTTTGAACTGCTCACTTAGGTATCCAACTTCAGCATTTTTCTGAAATGGRAGTAAACAGAATTTTGACTTGAAATCTAAGAGCAGCATGAAAGTAACTTTGTTCCACTCCCATGTTTCATGATAGAATATTTCATGAGATGCAAGAACAATTTCTTCCCCRTGTCTTTGGATTCACAAAATGAAATATTTGTAAGTCCTTTGAGAAGCTATTGGTTTTATTCCCTTGTCTTTGAAGTTAAAGTCTATTCTTTCAGGAGAAGTTAGCATTACACAGTCATTGCTATAAGAGTAATGTGTTCTGAGCGTGACCTCAGTCATGCCTATTGCCTTCCACAGTTTACCCAAGCTTAYTAATTGTAAAGCATAAAAATTTGTGGGTGAGGATTTCTAAATAAGATCCAGATGTTAAAATGAAAAATTATTTGTTACGTGGAAGCAGAGAAGTAGATCATTTGGAGCAAACTTGAATCCTTGCTTGAAAGAACATAAGCATCACACTAAAGAAACTTTGGCCAAGATTTACATGGGCTCCTTGAAAACTAACCTGCTAGGAAAACTCCTCTGGGCTCCCTATGTTTGGAGGCAGGAGGCTTCCTCCGCTCCCCAGAGCTCCAGGGGCAGCATATTAGTGTAGTRCCAGTAACCTGCTTCGCTGCCTTATGTGGTCAGTGCACGTCCAGAGAAGTGTGAATTTTTAGCCCTTTGCAGGAGTGGTTGGACTTGAAATGCGAACAGTGTCAGACATCCAGAAATTCTTCCTGTACTTGGTCTGTCCTCTGGGTGTGCGCTCTGTGTGTGTATCCTCATATCCTGTTCATTGATGCAGATCCTCAGGGTAGAGATGGATTTACAAGCTCGGCTAACCTGACCCCTTTTATCAGTAGGGTAATGCAGGTTTTTTTGAAAAGCACTTGGGCGTTTCTATGCTAAACAACCATTACAACTTTTGCTCCCTTATTGTGGCCAAAACTGATAAGAAAAATACTGCTTGAAGTATCTCAAGTGCAGCAAAATATCTGCAAAAMAGAATTTAGCCTACCCCAGAACAGAACTTTTACTCGTTTTTCTCGTGCCCTTGGTGTGCTGTGCTGAGCAGCAGACGGTGGCATTTGTCACATTTTCAGCAGCATCACATGCAGTGACTCATAAGGACAATACTCTTCAATCTCAGAGAAATCAGTGTCTGTTTATGAGTAAGTCCATGTCATTCTTTAAACTGGATTTGCCTTCACTACTCTTCCCGAGACTGAGATGCAGAAACAGTTTTTATTACAAAAGAGATTGCTTCCAATCTTATAAAGCTTAAAATTTAAAAGCAAGCTTATAAACAGTGCAGGTGGGCTTTGTGAGAAGTCAGTAGCTAACCACATTATAATATATTTATTTCTAGAACTTGACTATCTTTAACCAGAGCTAATTACAAGCTATTTATACCTGATCCCTGGCAAAGAGCTATTGCATAGTACTAGTTAGCTTTATGGTCAGCAGCACTCCAGTCTTAACTTCACATTATGGAATACTGTCACACGTATCACTGATGACTCTGGATTTTCCAGATTAACTACTGGCATCTTCGTTATTTTTGGCTCAAACATTGTTAGATTTCTTCAAGTATACGCTAAATACTAGCTTCTCACTACTATAACACTATTACATATTGTTCTCTAAGCATTTGCTTGACAGCCTACTGCAACATAACAGCTGTTCCTTATCTCTACTGTTCTTACTTCATTTAATATGATTAAGTCTTTTGCAAACAGAGAAGCTAGACAACACCTGCTTAATCTGTAAAAACCATCAATAGTTACTCCAGTCTGTTATACCTGGTGACCACTGGGTAGAGCAAATAAGAGGATGAGGAAAAGCCAGTTCCACAATTTCTACCCATGCCTTGGCTGGAGGCTGAGTCACCATTGCTTTGGTGTGAGGCCAAGAGGATTCTCTGCTAATAAGCTGTCTACTCAAGAGTTACAAATGAAGAGATTTTTTCATGGAACAGTAGGGACTGTTGCAATTTTGGTGCCTGAATGACCTGGTGAGTTTGAGAGGCAGAAGTGAGAGTATCACTATTCCCTGATTTATTACTCTTTACTAATGTGTATCACTGGTACTAAGTTTCAATGGGGATAGTGTTAAGGTAGGGCTAGGAACAGAGAGCAGGGAGAGGTCTGAGAATCTGAAGCTTCTAAAGCTCAGTATTTACAGGACTCACTTATTGCAGGGAACTCCAGGACCTAAAGATCAATGGAAGTTGCCTAAAGCGACTTAGACACCCTAAAGCAGCTTAGAGCACCCTACACAGTTGGGAAGGGAGTAGAGTTTGGGATAGGACATGTACAACACAGACCTTGSTTTCCTGGGCAATCTGCAAATATCACAGAGAGAAATGAGTCTCACGTGACTGGTTCTGTGTTTCCCCATTGCTACAGGCATTGGTCTGTGGAGACTACTGGAGCCAAACACTAAGGAAGTGCCCTCTAGTTTCCCAATCTCGTCTGTCACTAGCGCGCTTTGGTCTGCTGGGAATGCTTTCCTGTAGCTGCAAGGAAGACAGGGACCTGCGGTAGGGTGTTGTTCCGATGCTGAGGAGGAAAAATGTAGCAGGTGATAGAAAAGGTATTAGAAAAGGAAAACACATGCAAAAGGGGGCAGAATATGATGGGTAGCAGCAGAAAAATGCATCTGATGAGGACAAAGCTGATAGGAAAAATGAATTGCAGAATCTGATAAAACCTTGTATGTTGGGCAAACACCTCAGAGGAAGCTTTGTGAGCGTG
>NW_020456232.1:1906196-1919164 GCF_003342845.1 Nothoprocta perdicaria | reverse complement strand
AAAAAAAAAAAAAAAAAAAAAGAGACTATTCTATTTGTGTAGTAATCACTTCAGGAGTAGGACATGCCGCTACTGGAGATCCACCTGCTAAAGGAGCCACCTCTGGCTAATTGGGAAAGGGTAATTAGAAGCATCAGTTTATTGGCTGTGCCCTGATAAGTGTGAAGTGGGGTCCTGATAAGGGTTATCTGGAGCAGCTGCAGGGGAGSGATGTTCTCATTTGAGAGCCAGATYGGGCRGTGCTCTTGCTGTTAGCTGAGGTGTTTGCACTAAGTAAGAGAGGAGGAGAGCAGTTAGAGTGATCTTCAAGTTGAGGTGGGGGAATTTAATGAAGTGAGGCTGATATGCTAGGCTTTGGGATGTTAGAAAGCTCCCTCTTTAGTTCTTGCCCCTTATTTTTGGGGGTGGAGTGGTGTCAGATCTGCTTGTATAGAAAAGAGATCTTGAAGGTGAGCTTAGAGATGGGGTCTTCTTTTTCCGGTAACCTTCTGGGAAGCCTGAAAAGGAGAAATATATTTTGAGAAGTGGAATTATATGGGAGCTTGCTCGGAACAGACTACAAGCTGCTTTAGGTAAGGTTTCCAGGCTGCAACTTTGAAGAAGGAGGGATGACCTTTTAATCATACCTATCAAAATCTATTTAAATGTGGCCTAATGGTAGATATGAGAGCATACGATACAGGTGAAGGATCAATGAATGGGTCTTCCATTCCTGTATGAATATGATAATCTAGGATGTGGCTAAACAAAAGTGAGTTTTCCTGTTTTCTTTGCTCTCACACAGTGGCCTGTGAACAGTGGTATGAATGTGACATGGATGAGAACTTATGCTGGCTGCTTTTTGATTTCTGTCATGTTACTGTTATTCCTATTTTAAGCAAGTAAACAGGTAGCACAACCCTCCTGGTGTAACAAAGGTGGTGCAAACTTCTTCACTCTGTTTTAGTTGTCGTAACTCTGGCTCCTTGTTTTTCATTTGTAGTGGGATCAGACTAGCAAATAGATTTAAAAAAATGAGGGAAGTTAGACTTGTAAATTGTAATTTAAGTTTTTTTGTGTGTAGTTAAAATAATGATCCTAGTAATGCCTGTTCAAATACTGTCTCTTCTGTTGCTTAAAATCTGTGACTTTTTGTTTTCAGCACTGCAATACTTCTATGCTTGATATTTGGCTTAAGTATGTTGTCTGAATCATCTCAGGCCTTGAACTGTTCCCTAGTTGTARATGTGAATTTGACCATAAGCTGTTAATACTGTTTGATACTGTATCTAATTGCTGAAGAGGTGTTAGGTGTGATCACTCAAATGTGCTTGTGTTTCTTCTCTGGGAACATCTCTGGTGGAAAGCTGCTCTCAGTTCCAGTTAATTAGGGGTTGATTAATCAGGGAATATCTTCTATTATCTTGGCTGTCTCTGTTTCCTCATACCTTTGAAAATAAACGTTTTATATGTGTCGGTATCTAGAAGAATATGATACAAAACCTTAAGAAAGTGAAGCACTTAAATCCTATCCTAAATAATACAATTTATTTTATATGTGTGGTGAAGGTCTCTTTGTTCCCTTATTCATATCTTAAAACAGAGACAATGGCTTATTTTTTACCTAATGTGAAATGCTGTGTAAAATCTTGCATTGCACACTGAAATATTTACAGTATCAAATAAGAGCTATAGGCATTTGATGTCATCGTGAATATACGTTCTCTTCAAGAACTGCTTTATATTGGCATCCAAATGAAAAAATAAGCAAGTCTTGCTTTCCTGGGTTAAGAAGATAGTTCCATTAAATCTATTTAATCAAAATGGCTGCTAAATAAAAAGTCTTTTTCATAAAGCTACACACTGAACAGCAGATGTCACTCCAGGCTGCCTCTACAACCAGGGGAGAATTTGCTCCTACACAAGCATAACTTATGCATGGCATTATTGCTTACATTTAATATAGCATATGCAAAGAAAGAGATGCAATACATTATAAAATTTCTAAGGTTAATAATAGATTGCTGGTTGACATCCCGGAGAAATGTGTTTCTGGACTGTATCCATTTGGAGTTATGCATGTGGGCAAGGACTGGAACCAATTTATGAAGACACAATAGTAGCAATGCATGTCATTCTCTAATAAATGTTTTATACTTAAGACAATGCTGTTATTTATTAACTGAGGAAAAAAATACATCATTGTGACTGAGTTTTTCTAAGCAAGTGCTTTAGGACTGAATTGTTAGAGTTTGTGAATGCAGAATGAAATTAATGTTTCAAGCAAACTGCAGCAAATAGCCAGAATGAAAGCTGTATTACAATTGCCAGCTATATGAGAAAAGAGATCTTAAATCATATTCATGCTATGTGAAACATAAGTTTGCATGTCTTTTATGGCTTCTATGTAATGATTTCTACATTACATACTTAATCATAACATAAACGCAACCTTCTATTTTTGGTTTAGCATCTGTAATTGACGGTAGTAACTGCAAGTGCTTGGTTGTAAACTTGAGAATGCTGCTGTCTGGGCAGGGGGACAGGTCTGCCTAAATCTAGCATCAGAGTGTAAGGGAGGATGGTGGATTGTTCTCCAGTTTAAACAAAAGGCTTACAATTTGAATATGCACTTTTGGGGACAACATCTGTGGTATTTTATTAATAAAAATATTTTGTTTTCCTCACATACATCTTCAGAGAGAGCATGTTGTAGCTTTGTGAGCTTGTTTGTTGGCTTTAAAAAAGTTAGGAGTAAAGATCTTCTGTTGTTCCAGAAGGTAAAAACTTAGTAACACACAAATTCTGTTGCTTTAGAAGCTTTGCAAGTGTGGATAGCATGACACTTCTTGGTCTTGGTATTTTTTATAGATTTCTTTCTTCCCCTTTCATCTTTAAATGCCAGTTTTTGGAGTCACATGTGTGTTCTTTTCCAGGAAGAGCTCAGCAGGACTTTTGTTTTTTAGCAACAGCAGCAGAAAAGAGCTCCCATATCGACCATCCATTCCTTGTAATTACTGGAGTAAAGTGTCAACACTTAGAGGAAAAGAAAAATATTGTGAAGGGTGAAATCATGAAATGATTAAGGAGGCCTAAACATTCCCTTTAAATAATGGTAAGAAAATTATTTTAGATATTAATCATGATTCTTTGAGAGTAAATTAATTGGGTAGTATTTAGTAGTTCTGTATAAGTATGTATGAGCAGCAGCTGAATTTTGGTGATGTAATTGCTGACTTTGATCAACATATCAGAGATCTAGTCTCTGGGAACCATCCGTGTGAACTGAACAAGTAAAATTTAGATTTCATTGAGGTTTGCTAGGTGTATTCTGTGTCTAAGAGCAGGAAGAAGTTTGCTCTTGCCTGAATCTTTGCTTAGAGAAGAATGTTGAGGATGGTCTCTTTTTCAAAAGAATAAAAATAAAAGGTTAATATTCCCCCTCTCTTGAATCTGTCTATCAACTTGAGATGGACTGCTTCTGGTACTAGGAAGTAAGAATTTATTTGCCCTTTTTAAGGGCTGTTTCAGGGTGATTTGATCATACTTACAGCAGCTGCTATGTGCCTGACACAGGGTATTAAATGCTTCAAAATGAAGCTGCAAATTTGTTTTGGGAGTCATATTTTTCTCTGCTCTGTTGTGTGAGAAAGGTGACCTGGCTTGCTCTGAGTTTTACCTCTGATTTGTCACTGTTTTGTCAGTGCTGGAATTCTTTATCTGTATTTATACTATCCATAAAATATTTGTCTGCCTCGATGATGATTGTGAATGGCTGTAATTGTACGGCAGAAAATAGGTTCCATAGCTGTAATAAGCAGAACTCTAGAAACAGCCATGAAAAGCAGAAGAGCAAATGGATTTAAGGCCACAGCCAGAGTATTTTAGAACAAGGCAGGGGGAAAACACTCAATTTTATCATAATGGTGTAGTAAGGCTCCTTGAATAGAGAATTAGACTGATATTTCTAGGTAATAAAAACACAGAATAGCTTGTGTGACTACTTGTAGGAAGGTTACTATTGTTTTCATTTTTGTTAGTGAAAAGAAAGCTGGACACAAAATCACTGTGTCCAGCAACGCCAATTGCTGGACTCGCAATCAGCACCAACGCAAAATCATATACACAGACTATGTGATGTAGTAAGTTTGATTTTTATTTGGTATAGCTCATCAAACTACATCCTGCGTGCTTAGCCCTTGTGTTCAGCAGTGTTATGTCAAGAATTAGTCCAAGTTCTTAGATTTATTATAGCTGCCTTGCTAAGGAAAAAGCAGGGGAAAAGGAGGGGGGTGGGGAAAAAAAGATTGATAGTGTCCAGGGTTTGGGCTATCAACAGAAGCCCAACTGAGAATGTTTATCCTTTCCCTACTGGAGACTTTATGAGTGCCTTCCTAAAGACTTCAGCTGGAGGGTAGGAACTGCTGTATAGGAGCTTGCACTAACTTTTACTGGTTTCCTCTGGCCTTAAGTAATGTTCCAGATATTCAGCTGGAAAAAAATTGCCATGATTCTGTGGTCTCTCTCCTTGGAAATAGCTATTGTCACTGAAATTTTGGCCTCTTCTGACTTAAAGCTAAACATGCTAATGTTTTTATTAGCTTATTATGTATATTGTGATATTTAGAAAGGTGTTTTTTTGCCCCTCCCACTTTTTGATGGATGGATTACACTCTCCTATATGAAACTCTGTAGTTTGTATATTAAGAGAAACTGGGAAACTGATTTTATTCCAATTTTGAGAAAGAAATATTTAAAACTTTGGCTCAGTCATAGAAATCTGAAGGATGGTGCCCTTCTGGGAATCTTAGCTGTCTGTTCTTTCTCTTGGCAATGTTTGGAAGTCTGTCATTCTTCTTCCCACTGTGTAAAGTATTTGGCATTGGCTCCTTGATGCTGTTTATGAAAGCTGCAAAGTATGGACCAAAACCATGACTCAAGATGAGACAAATTAAGAAGTCTAGAATAAGATAGAGATCCATGCAGACAATTATCTTTAGTCTGTACAGCAGCATATAGAGGCTGGGAGAGATTTATAAGGAGCAGTTTAAAAACTCTACTAGAAGCTGTAAGAGTATTCCAGGAATCAGCAATTTAAGAACTTCCTGGGCCAGGCTACGTCTGGATTGCTGTTTTAATAGGCACTGTTAAACCTATTTCTCAGTTATACCTCAATGTATCTTTCTTTAGGTATGTCCCTGTGTGGAACCACCTTTTCTCTAAATCTGTCTCAAAAGAAAATAAGCAGAAGAAGCATCAAGTGCTCAGTTAAAATTTTAGATCTACAAAGGAACAGGCCCGTGGCTTAACCTCACTTGTGCTACTTCCAAATGCCACCGGTGGCTGAAGTCAGTGTGCAAATACCTAAATGGCAGGAGGAGATATCGCAGGAGGTATAACATGGCCTGTCTCTAGTTAAGACCCTGAGCCATGCTTTAGAGGGAAAGATTTCCAGGCTCTTTGGTCATGAACTCATGGAGATCCCTTTCATCTGCCTCAGGGACAAAACAGGAGAGCTGCGCTTAAGAGCCGAGCGTTGTGTAATAGAGAAAGAAATCTGTAAAATTCATGTCTGTCTTGAATTTTCTAGGTGTCCCTATTCTTCTGCCCACCAATGCTGAATATCTTCTGTAACTCATACAATCTGATGGTAACAGTCATAACACTGAATACATAATATTTGCAGGTGAAGTTGCCTAGGGAATTTATTTAATAGTAAATGCGCTCCAGACTTGCTAGCTATTCTGTAATGGCATGTATTTAAAATGATTTAAGTTCCTGGTGCCTACATGTCTACATTGCTCCAAGTAAACAAATGCATTATAAGCATGCGAAATAGTAAAAAAGGCAATTCAAAAATCCATCTGCAAAGCACAGAGCAGGCTGGACCAACCACCCTAATGCAGCAATGTGCAATGGAAACAGCCTTGAGTTGTTTGTAATGCAAGTGCTAATCACAGATTGCCCTCAAGGTGAGTTTAGCAGATTATTTTTATTTTTTAATGTATATGGAGAATTAAGATATGGACCATTTTCTGATAAAATGCTGAAATAAATTCTCTTGTCTTTTGGGGATGAAGGAAATGGAGAGAGGCACTTGAGAGTTGTCAATATTCTCCTGGAAAGGACATTCGTCTGAGAAGCAGGATAGCAGTCCTTGTGCTGTGTGACAGTATCCACTACCAGGCTGAATCTTTTGAGAGCAGGAGCATCTATTTCACACACTAAAAAATATGAAAATATTTGTTTTCCTCTAAGCCCCAGTATTTGCATATAAAATAAGGGATGGACTTTGTTAGATAATCCTTACAACAGAGGAAGTGTGGAGAGATGCATCTTCCACACTGATTAGGCAAGGAAGTCTGAATTTGAGATGGTGCAAGTTGCACCTTCTGTGGAAAGAGCTGCTATTTGAATCTTTGACTTCTGAGTCCTAAACTGCCATCTTATCTACAGAAGGCCTAAAGTTTTCTGATTTGCATCCACATCTTTCAATTAAATTCTAAGGTTTTGATCTGGACATTCAAGATTTTGCTGCTCTGTACCACAGTTTTCCCATACCTGGGTCTGAAGCTCACACTTGATATTGCTTTAAAGACTGAATCCTTTGAAATGCTCTTGATACTGAAGACAAGACATTGTGTTCATTTAAAAGTTTTTCAACAGTATGTCAGACTAGACAAACAATCCTGTGAGGGAGGAAGCCTAGCCCTTTTTCTGAATTTATATTTGGAGTAAATATGGAAGTTAAAGGAAAGGCAAGGTGCTACAGGGATGTGTTTTTCCTCTTGACTTCACTATTTGTATCCTTTTATGCTTTCATCACTGAAGGACAGAGAAAAATGTAGCTGTCTAGTCCTTCTAAACTATCCCCTTTTATTATTTTCAGAAAAATAATACTAGAAGATGAAGTCATCAATTTCCTTGGTTTGCTGCAACTCGCAGAACTGGACTCGGTACTGCTGTTGTGAAGCAAGCAAACCTTACTCTCAATGCTTTGGTTTAATTTACACAAAATGTTCATAGAATGCAATGATAAAGTTGTGTTTTAAATGTGCATTTTACGCTTTGTAATAGACATGCATATTACTAGAGTTGCTAAGGCCTGAGCAGTCTTCCTCTTCTACCTCCTCATGCCAGCAAAGCACTGCAATATTGTTATTGCTGGCTCATGAAAAGATAAAGTGAAATGTCCATGATCTGTGGCGAATCTTTTCGAAGTACAGGCAGTTGAACTCGTCCTTTAAATGTTTTAGCCCTGGCTTGGGGAATAGTGTGACCGGAGAAGTCGGAGTGCCCAGGAGACTGGCCTGCCCTTGTGCTAACACTGCTGAACTGCAGCTCCTCAGCCCCCAGCCTTTCAATGCAAACTGGTGATGACTAAAACAAAGCTTTGCCGTAAGTTGAGGCATTTCAGTAGCTGATTCACAGATGCTTCAGTTAATTATATAGTAAGGATGAAAAACAGTTGGGAGTGCTAGCTTAACCCACCGTGCTATCGTGTTATCATTGATCAGAAAGCTGAAGGCCATAGCCCAAGCTAGCAGTCAGTCTGTCTGTCTTACCTCTTTTGGAATAAATGTTTGTTCTGAATTCTCTGGGTTGTGTTGGTGGGTTTGGGGATGAGGAGGGGACAGGAAGAGGCCTGGCAGAGTGGGCCAGGCATTACATGATGCCCAGGACTTCTTCTTGGAAGAGGGAGTTGGAACAAACAATACGAGGGGAAAATATAAAGTCTGTTTAAGCTTATTATAATGGTGCTCTGTAATGAGCTGCATTAATATTCAGCCATTAGATATGTGTGATATACAGCATTCAAAGCAGCAGCCAGCGTGGGTTAAAAAAAAAAAAAGTGCTAAAGCTGGAACTTTTTTCACATTAACAGCTATTTACTGGAGTCTATATTTATAACCATTTTCTCTATTATATGCCTCTGTTTAGGAGGGACTGTCACACCATATGTTACAACAAATCAATATCAAGCAATTTCTGATGGCTGAAAAGCATTTATGAAATGTCTAGTCATCTTCTTTGCCCTTCTATTTCTTTTCAGTGGGCAAAAGCAGAATATGAAGTCAGGCCCAGTGTATCCACATGCTGCTGTTCTCCTAAGATCTAAGCAGCATTCTCTTTCTGGGGGTTCAAAAGCAGAAAGGTTGGAGATCCAGAGCAGCTAATGATTGGCTTGAAGTTTCCAGTTTAACAGCATGTCCAAGGTGAACTTTTTTTTTCCCTAAGGTCAAGCTCCAGCTGTATTTTGGTAATGCCAGGTTTCATTTATCTCTCTACAGTAAGATTTATATTTAAAATTGGTGTGTGAATGACTAGATTCTTTGTGATACATCAGGTATTTTGTATCCAGAGTATCATTTTTCCTTTCTCAAGCTATTTTTTTCTGTACATAGTTGTCACTTCCAAGGGTTCCAAGACTCCTTATTTCTGCAGCTGATTGAGTGATTAGATGCCTTCTGTATGAGGAAATTATCAGCAGAATTGTTTATAAAAAGTTATTGTCACATTTTTACTCTGTCTTACTCCACTTGATAACTTGATATGGGGATCTTGAGGCAGAGTTGATAATGACAAAATACTTGATTGAATGTTCAGGATTCGCCACTGTGATGTATAACCTGATTGTAGGTACAGTTTTGTTATTGAGGAATTCCTGTCACAAAAATATAGGAATTTTGCACCAAGAAGAGAAGGAAAAGTAAAATACTTTTCTCGTGTCAGTACCTCAGAGCAAGTGAATGTTATTAAACATTCAAGCAAGTGAATTGGTTACTAAACTTGTTTTCCTGCAGAGACTTTTAACAGCTTGACTGAATCCATTTGAAGGTTCCTGCCTTGTGATATCCTTCACTTTCCAGTTGGTATTTTAAGTTAAGATACAAAGAAATTGGTCTTAATCACCCAAAGATGTGTTGAAAATAAGAATTCTCCAGGGTTTTTGTGAGGAGAGAGAAGGATGCTCTGGAATCCAAATATTTAGATGCAATTGAAATGGACTCATTAGACTGCAAGTTACTTAAAGCAGACATTTAATATTCACTCTTAAGTTAGTTTTGTAATTTCCTAACTGGAATACAGTGTCTGGAACTGGAACACTGGATTCTGTGACTGACAGAAACTGTGGTCACTGGTCCAGTGTCAGGAGGAATCTTCTGTTTTTTAACTTTGCTTTTTAACCAAACAATGTGAGATGGAAGATTATCACCTTATCTGCATCACATCATTTCAATAACTCTGAACTCCCCAAGTGGATTAAACCAGACTTTCTGCAGGGCTGGACACTTGGGAATAATCAAGTTCCTATCAGAATAGTGAAGCCCGGTGGCTGCGGATGAAAGCTTCCCGTATGTTAAACAGCTCTGACATTCACAGCTTTGTCCTTAATTTTGTTGCTCATCAGGTATTTTCTTTATTAACTGTTACAGCTAACGTGTTCATTCCAAAGTCATTGCAATTATAAGGATTTGTTTATTTTTGAGAGATGGAAAATCTTGGTGTAATTCAATTAAAGTCAAGGTGGAGACTTTTGAGAAAATGGGAAATTGCACAAGAACAGAAGGAATTACTGGAAGTAAGGGATTGCAGGGGCACAGCATTTTAGCTTCAGTCCTCACAGAACTGCTCAACGCACTTGGTCCAGTTATTGAGCAGGATGTTTCTAGGCTTAGCCAGCTAAAGCAAGGATGATTTAATTTGTTGGTGGTAGTTGGATGAAATACTGCGTGCAACTGTCTATATTGTTAACTTTGTGGATTTTTCCCCATTTAAAAACACACAAAAAAGGTCAAAAAAAAGACACAAAGAGGATTCTTTGTCTGCTATGCATGGAGACCTGAGACTTCTGTGTTGGGGTCCCTAGGAACACAAACTCTCAGGCTGTTCCAGAAAAAATTACTGGGATTACTAGTCTATTGATTTGTTGGAGAAATGGCTGTCAGGTGTATTCTTGAGTCTTTACTACTTACAGCTAGTTCCTCTTGTTTTTCTGCTTTCTCTCCAGATTTATCTAAGGTTTTCAAGTAATAGAAATTTCTTTTTCCACCTACCTAGGAAACTATTTTTTTTAATGTAATTGATATGAGCAATTAAGATAGCATTTAAAACTTTTGTTAGAAAGTTCCACCAAAGATGTTGACCGAGGCTC
This sequence comes from Nothoprocta perdicaria, assembly GCF_003342845.1. Lineage (NCBI taxonomy): Eukaryota > Metazoa > Chordata > Aves > Tinamiformes > Tinamidae > Nothoprocta > Nothoprocta perdicaria. The sequence goes on along the minus strand of NW_020456232.1, from coordinate 1,909,029 downwards.
TGGCTTGAGGAACTGGGCATATTCTGCCTGAGTTGTAGAAAGAAGGAAGGAGCAGAGCGTAAGTAGTGGGGAAAAGACAGGCATTTGTCCCTTGGAGTCAGCCTGTTCCACCAGTACAACAAAGACAGATGTGGTCGCAATTTACCAGACTCCTCCATCCTATCAATGTGCTTGTGAAGTTAGGCATGTATTTTAAAACATATTTCACCCTGAATCTTAGTTTTTTAATCTATATTTTGTGATTTTTGAGGAAATAATCCCAAATTCTGCTGAAATTTCAGTGATTTTTATCTTGAATACCAAGTCAGTGGTTTTCTTTTTCCTCCTTGCATTATTCTGACTTTCACAAAGTCATTCAGCTGTGCAGAAGGCCTTAAAAAGCTCTTTGTTAGCGCTCTCTGAAGATGCGATTCATTTCATCCCAGGAGTGGACTGACTATTATTAGCCCAAGTCTTGTTGTACTGATCTTTGTGTCCCTTGATATCCTCCTTATGGAACTGTTTTCTGTTTCAGGTGATGTTYGCTCTAGCCGGCTTCTCAGCTGCCTGTTGTGTGGGTGCATTGAGGCTCCATAAAGGCCGCCTCTGAGCTATCGACGTGGCAAGCACCAATTCCAAGTTGCTGGAAAGGTCTGATGGAAAGGGAAATGGCATTCAGATGCCTTGCATTATATACACAGCAACGCCGAGGCAGCAAGTGACACTTCACAGCTGTGACTGCAGAGGGTGGGCAGGCAGCTTCTGTCACTGCCTGCTGCGATAAGAGTGGAACAAAAATTTACAGGCTCCTCGTGTATCTTTTTCGTAATAGTGTCTTGAGAGTTAGGATAGGTGGTGAGCACTGAATTTCTGAGATCTGTTCTGGGGAATATGCGGCTTTGGATGCTATTTTAGTGTGGGGGGAAACAAAATTAAATTCAACAAAAGCTACAGTTTCCATCTTCTGAGTTGAAAACAAAACAGGGCTACTTAAATGATAGGAATTAATGGTGAAGATCAAAAGCTACCTGCAAAGATGATCTGGTGAATTAATTCAAATTCTTTATTTTAAATAGCAGGGTTCCCTCCCTTTTAATTAGACTCTTCTGTTTTTAGGCTTGTACCATTTTAATTGTTCTSACAGTGTCAGCCAAATGTACTATTGGGAAGTCATCCATTACAGTGGCTTCCGTAATTTTTATATTATTTTTATATTTCTGTGTATACGTACATAAAGCTTTTTGCTTAAAGCTGTAATTCAGAGAAAAGGACATTGTGAAGTGTTACCCTCAAGCAAGTCCAGATCCACTATTTAGAAGCACAGTGGAAAAATCACATAAATCCTTTTCTGTTAACCTCCTCAAAAAATGTAATATTTTTGAAACGTTTGGACCACAGATAAGGCCAAAAATTTTTATGTGTGTGCTTGCACAACTGATAGAAATTTAGGAGAAAAAAAGGCACATAGTGAGACATGCTATAGCTGCTCATTTCCATTAGCACTGTAGCTGTCTGGATTATTTATATATTTATTTTTTACCCCCTCATATGCCCCAGAATTAGCTTTCCAACATTGCTGTGTCCATCCCAGCTTGAGAAACTGGAGAAGCAACCTCCTTACTGGTCCTGTGATTTGTAGGAAGCCTAAGAAAGGTCCCTTTCTTTTTCCACAGTAGGATTATATAAGTACTGGAGTCCCAAGAGCTCCTCTGCAGTGGGAGGACCAGCTGACTGACACTCRGCCAAAGCATTAATTGGAGGTATGGAGGTAACAGAGGACTCTGCCCCTTTGGGGGATGATGAGTCTTGTTACCCTGATGCTGTCAGATGAGATCTCTGTTTATGCTGACCTTATGGGGTACTGGGCATATACTAATTTACTTGACAGTTAAATAGATTGTTTCATAGCCTTTCACTTTTTGGTCTGGACATAGGATTAAAAATTCAAGAAAGAAGGAAAAGGGCCAGACCTCGTTAGCTGGGCACTGTCAATCTTTGCTGCTTTTTCAAATTAGTTGTATGACAACCATTTCACAAATAGAAAGCAAAATACAGGACAGATACTGAAATCTGTGCTGTTTTCTTTTTTTCTTGGGGGAGAAGCTGCTTGTTGGTGAAGGCATAAATGGGTCACGTAGCTGCTACATCTTAAAAATAAAATAGTTAGCAAGCCTCCCTGTCTGCCTGCAACATAGTGTGCTGAATTTCAATGAAAATCACCCAAATGTGCAGAGCACTTAGCAGCTTGGAATGCTGCAGTGTGAAGTGCTGCAGTGGACACTTCGGAGGTGCTTCCATGCCTTTTGATTTGCTTGTTAATGAATCTTTTCTCAGTGAAAGCGTACTTTTTTTTTCAGATTAATATCCAGAATCTGAATGGGCAGCAAATATGCTATATTTCCTCTTTCATACCCATACAAAGGATGTATTTTGAAAATACAAAATATATTCTTCTGAAAGCAGTCAATTTAAAAAGCAAAAAAGATACAATACCTGTGATGCTAGTTTTTTTCCTCCTTCAAAATSAGAAGACGATTAAACAGTTTAATAGACAGATATGAAGACATTGTCCTGCAGTCTGTTCCTTTGATTTCTGTTTCTAGGTTTTTCTGTAGGGTTTGGCACATTGTTGTAATACTGAGATTACCAAGTATCATACTTTCGTGGACTAGRTGAGTGCATGGTGTGGTGGATCKAGGGTTGGCTGGATGGCAGAGCTCAGAGGGTGGTGATAAATGGGGCCAAGTCCAGTTGGAGGCCTGTGGCCAGTGGTGTCCCCCAAGGGTCAGTACTGGCCCTGGTGCTTTCAATTAGTTCATCAATGACCTGGACGAGGGCACGGAGTGCACCCTGA